>NW_015544295.1:838870-866487 GCF_001515605.1 Sinocyclocheilus anshuiensis | reverse complement strand
GCAATACAAGAATAAAGTCGGAATATTTTGAGAAAAAAAGTTACAATTACGGGAATAAAGTCCTAGCAATACAAGAATAAAGTCGGAATATTTTTAGAAAAAAAGTTACAATTACGGGAATAAAGTCCTAGCAATACAAGAATAAAGTCGGAATATTTTGAGAAAAAAAGTTACAATTACGGGAATAAAGTCATAGCAATACAAGAATAAAGTCAGAATATTTTGAGAAAAATGTTAAAATTATGGGAATAAAGTCCTAGCAATACAAGAATAAAGCCAAAATATTTTGAGAAAAAAGTTAAAATTATGGGAATAAAGTCCTAGCAATACAAGAATAAAGTCGGAATATTTTTAGAAAAAAAGTTAAAATTACGGGAATAAAGTCCTAGCAATACAAGAATAAAGCCAAAATATTTTGAGAAAAAAGTTAAAATTATGGGAATAAAGTCCTAGCAATACAAGAATAAAGCCTAAATATTTTGAGAAAAAAAGTTAAAATTACGGGAATAAAGTCCTAGCAATACAAGAATAAAGTCGGAATATTTTTAGAAAAAAAGTTAAAATTACGGGAATAAAGTCCTAGCAATACAAGAATAAAGTCGGAATATTTTTAGAAAAAAAGTTACAATTACAGGAATAAAGTCCTAGCAATACAAGAATAAAGTTGGAATATTTTGAGAAAAAAAGTTAAAATTACGGGAATAAAGTCATAGCAATACAGGAATAAAGGCGAAATATTTTGAGAAAAAAAGTTAAAATTACGGGAATAAAGTCCTAGCAATAAAAGAATAAAGTCGGAATATTTTGAAAAAAAAAAGTTACAATTACAGGAATAAAGTCCTAGCAATACAAGAATAAAGTCGGAATATTTTTAGAAAAAACGTTACAATTACAGGAATAAAGTCCTAGCAATACAACAATAAAGTCGGAATATAAAAAAAAAGAAAAAAAAAAAAAGGTAAAAAATCTTACTTGAATGGTAGGAATGGTAGTGTAATATCATAAAAAAGAACCATGTAAAATACTAAATGTTAAATATTAATTAAATACATTAAAAAAAAGGTAAAAAATCTTACCACAAACTTTTGAATGGTAGTGTAATATCATAAAAAAGAACCATGTAAAATACTAAATGTTAAATATTAATACTAAACATTAAATACATTTTTCACAATGTAATGAGACTTTGCATTATGCACGTGTTTAGAAGAACTGGGATCAATACCTGCGTCCTCTATTGTGGCCGGTTTCTCTTTTCCAGTGGCATTTGATTCTTCCGGAAAAATACTACACTTCCCAGGATCGACCTTGTGGCTGCTGTCCTGTGAGCTGGTGGCGTCCATGAAGACATCCTGCAAGGAGCTGGAGTCTGACAAGCCAGCAACGCTGTCCTGACTTTGCTCTGATTTAGGGAAAAAAATATACCACACAATTACACTCATTCAACAAGACCTTCATCTTCTGTCCTTTCTAAATATTCATATAATTAAAAAGACCCTTTGATCAGATTGTTTCAGATTCACCCAAATTGCACAATCCACAAATCAACAGAGATCCCAAGATGAATTGTGTAAAAATCCTCCAATGAACACAAGGCTGGAAACATTTGCTGGATTGACAGATTTACAAATGGTAGCTATACCTGAAGGCTTATGTTGGGATAAGGTTTTGGATTTTAACAGAGAAAGGGAAATTAGGATTCTGTACCTGAGAGCATTTACTATCATTTTCTACAAATTAAAGGAATACTAATATAGTGCTGCAAGAATGAGTCCTAAAACCCAGAAACCAGCTGAGTGGGTAATTGGATTTTTTTAATGGGTTTTTAGTTAAATGCCTGAAATAAGGCCCGTATTTAACACAAGCCCAAGAAACGTCAATGTTTTTTCTATGACGTAAAATGCATCAGTAATATCCCACTCATGATTTTTTTTAAAGATATTACGGCTGCTCCTTTGGAGGCAGCATTCCAAGGCAGGTAGGCATCAAGGCACATCCGAATCCAAATTCTGCTTCACTTCCTGTCTCCGGCGGTACCTTCTTCTGATCGACTTTTGAAGGCAGCATAGATGTATCCTTTGCTGCCTTTGATATCCCACAATCCTGTGTGTTCCATTCCGTGACGGTTGAGCTAAAAAAATAAAGATGGCGTCTGAAAGTTGTGTTTGGTGGTCAGTTTGTATGTAAATGTATATTTCTGACGAACTTTTCGCACTTTTGATGTTATTTCTAGCGAGAAATCAGTATTATAGTAATTAAATATTCGTTTAGTTATCACCAAAAGTCGTTCTATTTTGTTCATTCATCATTTATGAGATGACACTTCCCCGCCATTGAGCAAATTTTCCAGGTTTCTGTGTTTTCACTACTATATGGTAGGAAGCAGTATTTCACATCTTCTAAAAAAAAATACTGAATCTCCGGATCAAAACAAGGTGAAGAGGAAGCAGAAATAGGTGATCGCATATGTTAGCTGATGCGTATGTAAAATAGCGCGATCATCAAGCATTAAACAGCATATAAATCAACACCGCCTAATGTTACAGAATTAAATGGACATCCCAGGAAGTGGTTTACGTCTGTGCAAGTGAAGCGATCTACTCCATCTATGTTCTGATTATCATTCAGGAATCTGATCCGGATGTCGTTTTTGACAAAAATGTCATTTTTGACAAATAATCTGCTAGTGAGGAAAGAGTTAAATGAATATTTAAAAGTATTTGGAAGCTAACTTTAATTTTTAACTTCTGGCAATTGTATTTAGGCTTCAAAGTTCATCATAAACTTCTGTTGGTCACAAAGCTTATTTTCTGCAATAATCCAAAGAACAATTCCTAAATTGAAAAATCTTGTTTGGTTTTTGTGGAGAGAACCAGGGTGATGCCAACTTCTGGGTTGCCATTAAAAAAATGCATCACTGCAGCACTCAATTGAACACCAACATGAAAATTCTGTCATTATTTACTCACCCTAATGCTCATCCAAACCCATATGCTCTTAACTTTCTAATGGGCGGTGGGGAGTACCAAAAAAGGTAGTCTATGACTTACAGTATATTCCAAGTCTTAAATTTAAGTAGTTATTCACTGTTAATATTTCCTTTCACAGTAATTCTCATATTTAATTTGTACTTTTGCTTATTCAAACAGCTGCATGGGCTTTCTCCTTTAAGTCATACAGGTTTGGAGGGAAATTAAGGTGAGTAATTAACAAAAGAAGAACTATTCCTTTAACAGGTACAGTGGTTTTGATCCAGGTCTGAGGTCAGAGGTTACAGGGCAAGACCACAGGGTGCACGTTTCAATGCCGTGTTAAACCAGCCTGCTCCTGAGGTAGAGCAAAGCGCTTGAAAATATTGTGCTTCTCAGCAAGCCCAGAAAAGAAAGTTAATATAATTCCTCTTGTGCTGCCCGCAAACAAGCAGAAAAAGCCCCTGAGCATGCTGGGAGTGTCAGTATTTGGCACAGAGGGTAGAAATTCATTAGCACACACCATCACCTCCATGACACAACAGAGTGCGGTGGCAACACCCCTCCCCTCAGTTCGAAGGCGTGAGTGTGAAGGGGAAAAATGACGCTGTGTCAGCGCAAAATTGCAGCCTCCAGTAAAGACGCATTAGCAACTTTAGGCCAACACTGCCAGGAGGCTCATTAGTTGGTCTGCTACAGTTTTCAACAGGAGCTCAAGAGCATGTTAAAGACACAATGAAGGTCTAGACGGGACCCGGTTATGTGCTGGGAAGCGCTGGACAGGAAAACAATGCATTTCAGTGCAGAAAAGATAGATCTGATTGAGGGGGAAAATCACCAATAGAGTAAGAGTGTTGTCAAATTAATTGCACAGAAGAAATGGACATTTGTTTTGAAAAGGACAAGTGTTACTGCATAATAATCTCTGATGTAACACACAGTAAATATTAGAATGGTGTTGGGGTCACTTTCCTCAAAAGCAGAGCACACAACCAAACTACAGTTCCAATTTACAGTTATAAATACTGAGAGAATCAGAAAAATGACCAATGAAAGAGCTCAACAGTCACTAAACAAAAAAATTCTAAATCTTCATTGATAAAATCTTCACAGAAAGATTTTCCTTTCAATGCAGACTTACACAAAAATGTAAGAAGTGTTTAAATGCACATTCTTAGTGAAATTCGTCAAAAATGTCATAGTTTGGCAGGTGCTACATAATGCTACACATTAGCAAAACTTGGCTAGAGAAAAATGTTGTTAATAGTGTAGCGACGTATGCAGCACAGTTCACACAGAAACCAAATTGCTTACTGTTGGTCAACGCAGCAAATCTGCGCGATCTTGTTGAACCTGCTGCAAAATCTGTTTGGGGAAATCATTTACCATCATACAAAATTCCCATTCACGTGGATTCCTATTGAAATGACTGGATTTCGCCACTTTTTCTGTTACATTTTTGGACATTTCCAACAACCCTAAAACACTACATAATGCAATGCGTAATTCAACATATAGGTAAAACACCTGTAAAAGACCTATTGAGATTTTAAACAATGGAGAAGTGCTAATTAAAGTTACTGTTTCAGTGAAAGATTTCATGCCAAAACTATTTTGGCCAAAAATGTAATATATAATATGTGTGTGTATATATATAGATATATATATACAGTGGGTACGGAAAGTATTCAGACCCCCTTCAATTTTTCACTCTTTGTTATATTGCAGCCATTTGCTAAAATCATTTAAGTTCATTTTTTTTCCTCATTAATGTACACACAGCACCCCATATTGACAGAAAAACACAGAATTGTTGACATTTTTGCAGATTTATTAAAAAAGAAAAACTGAAATATCACATGGTCCTAAGTATTCAGACCCTTTGCATATACATATATATATATATATATACACGCAATATCGATTCAGATGAATCGCCTTCGAACTTATGAACGCGATATTGCTTAACTTGTCAGTGAACTACAGCTCTGTTTATTAAATGCTGCTCCATCTGAAAGCACGTGGTGGAGATTTACTACTAATCACAGAACTGGCTTTACTTACGAGATGCGCATGACAATCGCATGTGATTTATCGTGCAGCCCTAATCCCTAAGCTGTCTGGTTTGCTTGAAGGTGTAAAATTCTGTATTAAACAATTTTCTGAAATTCCAAAAGGGAAAATGGAAGCCAAGCCCTCTGTAAAACTTAATGCATAGTCACTGTTGAGCACTATGGTGCTCAGGGTGCTTGACCACTGGAGTTCGTTAGGAAACTAGAGCCCTGCTTTTGAGGAATGATAGGCGAGCCAGCAGTTTTGTGCAATCGGTTGTGCGAGGAAGAGTGTCTGTACCATACACAGATCCTGGCCGCAAAGTAGAGAGACACAGGCAGTAGTCATGGTCATGTGAGAAGTCAGCTGTAGAGGAAATTCAATTTAGAACACGTTTCATAATCTGGAAAGTCATTCAGTTGTATATTTTGGGTACCACTGTAGCATAAATAGAGGAGATCTTTCATTTCCTGTTGTGATGAGAAATGGGCAGCTTTTAGAGGTTATTAGAGTGAATCTCACAAAAACCTAGCCATGTCTGAGTCCTATTTCACCATGTTTTGGGGGGAAATTGTCCTTAATTGTGTTGAAAATGATGCCTCAACGCAAAAACAGGCATCATCTTCTTCATTCAGAATATCTTTTCTTTTGATTATGAGGTGAAATAAGACCTGCATGTGTTTTCGTGACATTCACCCATTAAGGCCCCGATATACTTCAAGCAAAAGCCAAGACTGAAGTGGTGTGACAGCATTTCGAACAAAAATTAAGTCAAAGCGAGTTTCATTTTGAGATAATTTTGGGAGGTCAGGAGCTCTGCCTTCACTGGCATGCAAATCTCCAATTATTGTCAATTTTGTTACTGAAAGGAAAACACGCAGCACATATTTACATATTCATCTAAACGAAAGAACAAAAAAAGAACTTCACTGTGAGTATATCGGGGCCTTTAAAATCAACAATCATACAATAAGAGAGTGAATTCATCAAGTCTTGAATTCTTGTTTCAGCTGATAAGAAGCTAAACTCATCCACACACCAACATTTGCAGAAAAAGCAGTTGAAACTTCCCACTGTCTTTACCAAACCACATTATTCAGAACAACCCACAAGAACAATCTCCCTTGCATATGTGAGCCACAGCAGACACGTTGGTCAGATGTCAGTTTGCACACAGAGCAGTGCGGAGTGCATTGTGGGAAGTCTTTGTTGAATCAGGGTGCTGACCCATCATGCATCCATTAAGAAGCAGCAGGTGGGAAGCAGGTCAGAGGCAGGCAGAGAGGGAGCAGGCAGGAGGCAGCAGGGAGACAGGGAGACTAAAGCAGGCCATGGGAACGACTGAGGAATATGGGCAACATGTCACAATGTTTACCTTTAAAAAAAATAAATAAATCCACACTTCAAATCTGCAGATGAGATGAGGCCAGCCACAACATTTTTTTTAAACAAATATAACATGAAAACGATCAGTGCCACACTACATATTATTAATAATATATTATTTTATGGGATATATTATTCACAGATAACTGGAAAAATTCAAATAATTATCAATACAGAAAGAGTAAATAACAGCCAATAAAAAACCAGCACACCTCTTAGGGGTCGCTCACTCATGAAGTGTGTTCTTGCACAGTTTCGCTGTTTATTCAGCATCTTACGTCATGAGTGCTCAAGTTAAAAATGTTTCAAAAGAATCCATTTCATCTCCATATTCATCTTGCGAGTGAATCAAATATGTTATTCAACTATTCTAGTAACTGTTATTCCTACTATTTACGACATATCTACGTGATTTTTATGATGTTTTAACAAATTATAATATTTTTTCATAAATTGTGAAACTTCAAATAATTTGATCTGCAATTAAAAAGGAGCAGTTAAGAGTCGGTCATACTATGGAATGTAAAGTTTCAAAGCAAACTATTTTGTTTCAATTGCCTGTTTTTATATAATTAGCTCTTTAATATAATTTTTATATAATTAGCACGTTGTTCCAGGAAAATCCCATATAGCGGTAGCTGAATAAACAGTGCTGCCAATTTAGCAATTTTGTTGGTAGATTTAGCAGCTTCTCAGATTACGCTAGCAACTTTTTCTTCCAAAAGCACCTAGCAACAACTTTAGCTATTTTTAAAATTTATTTGGCAACTTTTAGCAACTTTTGATAAGTCACTCAAATGATCAAAAGGTACACGTTTTCATCTAAATTACACAAAAAGAGGAAACCAAAGATGCCTAGCAGTACACACATCACGTGAATTAAGTTTGCAAAAAAAGTTGCAATTGTTCAATAATAATTAGGTGTGTTCGGCTTGAAGCAGCGCTGCGCAGACCCGATCGGTGTATGATATATCAAAGTCGTTGCTGATCAGTTAGTACACTGTAAGAAAAATATCTAGAAAAATGGTAAAGGTACTAGTAATTTTCCAAGACATTATCCATTATAACCTGTAACCTGAAAACACAAAATACAATGCATAATTTAAAATGCAGGTGAAAAACCTGTGAAAAATCAATACGGAAAATTCCTTCATATTAACATAGCAGGACTATTTTTACAGACTTTTCTTAGAGTGTCGCATACTAACTACTAATACACTATAATTGTTCAGAATGTGTAGTTTTACTTTATAGCTAATAAAAAAAAACTTAAATTGTAATTGTTCAAAAATGTGCAAGTGTTCAATAATTCAATGTTGTATTAAAAATACAGTTACTTATTATTATTATATATTATTATATTATGCATTTATATTATTTCACAAACAAATCTAAAATTGACATATAAAATGTTTTTTGCTGAGTTTGATGCAGTGACATAATTTTGCATCATAATTACATGATGACATCATTGCACAATTACATCACAAGGTCATTTAGCAACTTTTAGCAACTCGTTTCGGTGCGACTTAAATGCCTGAGCGATCGATATATTTGTCCTCTGGTTCTCCGAAACGGATGTAATCACCAGCACCGCACGGGAAAAATAATTTCCCGACTGAGAAAATGCAAGTGAACGCAAGTCAGAAAGCTCTAATACCGGTCAAATGCTTCCTTTTGTGATCTGATGTTGCTTTTCATCACAGAATGAGGCAGAAAATATGTTCTATACTGTAAAAAGGCTATGTCGATTAGCAATGGATTATAAATATACTTAATTATTATTAAAAAAAACAAAGATGGCTTGAAGAACACAGATAAACCATATATTTTCGAGTGTTTATTGTCTCCGTTGCATTATTCAAAACGTTTATATTTTCTGTTTACTCAGTAACAGCGACAGCAATGCCTTTGTCCATATTAGGAATTTCCTGGAGCGTCATGAGTTCTGTTACTTGTGTGATGTATATGTGGAGTTTGCGCGAGGGCGTCCTCCGGCGTCCAGTATGAATGAAACAGACATTACATGTGTTTATAGCGCTAATAGCCAATCCATCCAATTTTGGATAATTTTCTTCTTTTTTTTTTTTTTTTTTTTAAGTATCGGTTTAGGCACCGTTTAGTCACTGGTACCGTTTTAAAAGTATCAATTTGGCACCATTATCGTAAAAAACCCAAACAATATCCAACCCTAGCAGGGCTCGCAAAATCGCTAGCCTGACGTCCCGGTGCTATTGTGTTTTCCAGTCGGGCTACCAAAATGTATCACCACTCTGCCCGACGGGCTATCTCTTAAATGCAGATCTCCCGCGGGTCCTTAAAAACTTAAGGCCATAAAAAGTTTTAAATACGTTAAATGGTATAAGAAATGTCTTAATTATAATTTCAAGAGGTTTTACAGTTGGGGACGGAAAGACAAGAGTCGCGATACGGCTGGATTAAACTTCAAAAGGCAATGATGTCATTGAATAAATATGAGCGCTGCACGTTTCATGTCAAAACGCGGCGCGGATGTCTTTAAGGCTGAAATGCTGTTGTATAAGATTTTTGTTTTTGTGAAAACCTGTATCTGAACTGTAAATCATGTAATTTTATGGCTCAATACTGTATGTTACCATAGACATTGTCCAACCCCACTCATACGGTGTTCATTTTACTTGTGCAGCTCTTAAAATGGGTCATAAATTGCCTTAAATTATTATTTTTTTATTCTGCAGATACCCTGTAAATAGTGAAATAAAATTCCTTCCTTAATATTTGTTGATATTTGTATATTGAAAATATTTTTGATTGCCATTTAAACTCCTATCTGATTTTCTATACTTAAAAAAAAAAAAGGTCTTTTTTTATTTGGGCTAGTTAAATAAATTTTCGGGCTACCAAAATCTGAAGAGTACCTGCCTGAAGGGCTACCAGGGATTTTGAAATTTTGTGAGCCCTGCCTAGAAATAATATGTTGCGTGCCTCATTCTGTGTAAGAAGCCACATCATCTAACAGAAGGATTTTATTTCAAACACTCAACTGACGTTATGAAGTGAGTTTGTAGTAAAAACGTGTTATTAAATGTTGTCTTTTGGACAATAGGTTCGTTAATGCTTCTCATGTTTGGAAAGATGTTTGACTCGTGTTCCTTTTTCAAATGCGTGTTATAAGCGGGTCAATCATTTACAACTCAAGCATTTACTACAGATCACAGAGCACTAAACTGAACGATTTAATCGCAATTTCGTTTCGATTTCCATAAATTGTGCAGCTCTAGTAGCAAAATGTCATAATGAGAAATACTCATAGGTTTTACCGTAAAAAATGCATTATGAAATATTTCACACATATTTGATTTATATAGCTACATCATATGTAGGCTACATCTCAAAAACATTGTCAATTCATAGCCATGCAAGCCACATGCTATTTAGCGTTGATGAACACAAGAAGAGCTTAGCAGTTTAGCCCCTGACAATCCACCTAAAGACCTAAGTGACTAAATCTAAGAACTGTATTTCAGAAAATGAGCACACCAAGCTGAACTTGACTTCAGCAACTAGGTCAACGCCACCATCTGACACAGTTTCAAAAATACTGACTCCATTTCATCAAAACAGGCCACAAGCAATATTTAATCAAGTGTCCTATGCAATGCCCCCTTTCAAACTACTACTACTACAAAAAAAAACATCTCAAACTCAAATATTCAAACTATGTGAATTTGAAATGAGATAAGAAGAATTCATTTTCATATTATTTTGGAATAATAGTTTTGTGATACTGAACCTCTCAAAAGCATGACTAAACTGGAGAACTGATAGAAGTTACCACAGTATAGAAATGCTAAAAGCTGACAAAGAGCACTGTGACATTTTAAACATTAGAGACCAAATTTAGCTTGTGTTGTCAAAAGACCCGGTACTTCGGTACCAAGTCGGTATTAACAAAACACTTTAAAGACCAACACCCGGATCAAATGAAAGAGTTCAAGCAGGTAAGTTTCATTTTAATTTAATTTTTAATAATTAGATCTTCTCAGTGTTTCCAATACATTGATTTATTTGTGGCGCCCGCCACAGTATCAAAACTCAACGCCACAAATAGATTTTCCAAAAGGCTTTGACTTCGTTGAATAAACATGAGCACTGCACGTGTCAAAGTCAAAACCCGGTGCAGGTGTTTTTATATCACTGTATTTCTGAAGGAAACCGACTGTCTTCAGAAAATTATCAGTCATTTTCATTTCATCTTGCCTGTAATGCCTGAGCAGCGTTTGTGAGCGCAGCGCTTATTTGATTACAGCCATTACCGGGGAAACCTCTTTCTTTCCCGCTCTACAAGCGCTTCCTGCTGGCACAGAATGAATTTGCATATATATGCCGCCGCAAATAGAGTGCAAGTCTGGGGGAAACACCGCTTCTGTTATGAATATTATTCAATATATTAATTTGAATGTCGGATTGAAATGAACACTTTTTTACACACCAGAGGATTTTAAATGAATTGTGAATCTAAAATATGCGTGTTAGAGAATGTGCAAATGGTTAACATTGTTTGTGTCATATCAGTCCAGTGTTTCCCCTGCCATTATATTAGGGGGGCGGCCCGTCCCCCAATGGCACCCCCCGCCCCCCTTGAAGGTCAAGTTAATTTTAATTATATTTTCTCTATAGCGCCAGATCACAACAGAAGTCATTTAAAGTTACCTTTCCGATAGAACAGGTCTATACCTTGTTCTTTTATTAAACAAACTAAATAGCCTTATGTTATTTATCTTATTTCTTTCTCTACGTTATGGTCGCGCTCTCTGTATAACGCACAGCGGAGTTCTGCCCCCGCACGCGCACACACACTCACACACACACGTGCATGCACACACAAGTGAGCACACTCCCACTCCCACTAGTATTTGTAAATATTAAGCCGCAAAACGACTATTTAAATATGAATTCTTTGTGTCTCTGTGTTAATGAATGGCGCAGACATGCGGTTTTGTTTACCACTTGTACTGAAGCCTGCATGACGCTTTGTACGTAATAGGCTGCTACTACTACTACTACTAAAATTATTAAAACCTTATTTTTAAGGAATAATCATACGATATTTCTTCAATGTTTTAATTGTAATATTAAATGACCTTTATCTTCCAAAAAATAAAATTTGTTTAATTTTCATTACTTACAATATAGATTAAATGAATATTTTATGCCTTAACAATGTAAATACACAACACAGAATTTCTGAGCAAAAAATCATAAGGCTATTGTAAGAATAAATGGAACTTGTTTTTATGCTTTCAAATAATTAGACATGCTAAATCAGAATTTGGTAACAATAAAACATAAGGTTGGAAAAAAGAAAACATTTCATAGGGCCCTAAACATGTACTTTATGTAAATTAATGTTAAATTGTTTAAGTTTCATGATTGTAATTAATTAGAAATGCTTTTTGATGCATAAAATTTAATTTAACCATTAAAAAGGAGTTCAGAAAAAAAAACGTTTTTTTTGTTATTACAACCCTTGCCAAAGTAAATGAATGACAAAAGTCACTATGTTGACTTATTACATTGACATGACATAAAATACTCAAAATAACAAGACAGAGTTGACTTACTAAATTGAAACAACAAAATATTAAGTCAGATAACTAACTTGTCATTCATGCTCAGCACTCCATCATTACTTAGCCAGCTATCTAATACTATGTTGAAATAAAACATCAAGTCGACTTACCATACTAAAAGAAAAAGTCCAAATAACTAGAAACAGTCAACTTTCTAAGTTGACAATGACAAACTACTTTTGTCAAAAAAAACAAGATACTAAATTAAAATTACAAACGACTAACTCGATTTGAAATTACAAAGCAAAAATTATTAATTAAAACTATTAATTTTTACTTAGTAAAAATACAGATATATGAAGTCACTTCAATAAGTTGCCATAAAACACTTTAAAGACACAAAGTCAACTTACTAAGATTAAATAATAAAATACTACATCAAAAATAAGATACTAAGTTGACTTACATTTATGTAATGAATTAAATACTAAGTTGAAATGACAAGATGTTAAGTTGACTTACTGAGCTGAAATAATTATCTTGTCGAAATAAGACACTGTCAACTTACTAAGAAAACTAGCAGAACACTAAGCTGAGACAGCAGTTTACTAAGTTGTCTTACTACGTTGAATTATTGAGATAAAGTAAATTTTCATTAAAACAGAGCATTGTGAAACTTTAAGCCATCATGACATCAAAAAAAATAATATATACTACTCCCATAAGGCCAAAAGGAACTGCATTGCTCAGAAGCTTCCACCACACCATTGCTGCACTTCTGACCTAATTAATGTAAAATGTAATAAATGGCCAACCATGATGAAATTTAGGTTACCTACAGCACAAGATCAGCACCAGTGCTAGCTAGCATCTGCTGCCTTAAATTGTTGATACAACCAATCAAATAAAAAAATAGACATGATTTACTGGGTGAACAACTGTTAAGCACATTCATAATTTGAGCAAGAACGGCAAGCGCAAATAAAACAGCGGAAAACACAAAATGATGGTATTTTGGTGGACTGGGTGCGTACGATGTGAAAGCAATTCAGCAGCGTAAACAACGATGAATAAACGTAAACCATTCTGACTGAAAATCTGATTTCATTACCTGAAGGCTAGAAATGACAAAGTGGAACTGAAACAAAGCGAATAAAGAATAAAAAAACAACAATGCTGAGACACTGTTAGCAATGTTGCCCATTTTCCCATGATCCTCTATGGCCTGGTGCAGATGGTAAGAGGAGGGGAGGGAGGAGATGTTATTGTACACCAGAGCCCATAATTCAATTTCATATTGTTGAATAACCTTCATCATCCTCATTCCCCCGTGCATGAGTGAGTGAGTGAGTGAGTGAGTTATACTCTGGCCCTTGTACTATACCGTCCTGCGGCTGCTGCTGCTGGAGCTCCTGCCCCTGCCTGTGCCTCTGCTGCAGGCTTTTACGTTTGATGTAATCGTGGTCGACCGGAGTGACCACGTACGGGGGAGAACTCGCACCTGCCGCACCGTCGCCAGGCAAAGAAGTTGTTGGAGCCACCACAGATGTGACAGATGAGGTGGCCAACGCTGCCTGACAGGTACTCACGCCAACCGAGGAGCGCGAGTCCTCATCGTTAATGGATGGAAGCTTTTCCCTGTTGGGAGAAGAGAAAAACAGTGTTAACAAAACAAAAACACAGAAAGATTCTATTAAATGTAGGGTTGTTTTAACACTGTTAAAGAACATCTTAAAAAGTCTCTTAAACGTTTTTGACATACAGCTGTATCTTAGAATCTTAGTCTATGTTTTACGATCTTAAGCTCTCCAGGCCTAAAGCTTAAGGCTACGTTTACACTAGTATGTTTTCGTTTTAAAACGCTTAAGTTTTGCTACGGTCATGCCTGTCATTTACACTACTCCGGCGTTTCAGACTCTCAAAAAGAGACTTTTGAAAACGCTGCAGACCCCGTTTTAGTTTGAAAACTCTGGGGTTGCGTTTCAGTGTAAACACACCAAAACGGAGACTTTTGAAAACGATGGTCGTGGCTGCCCACTTTCGCTCTGCGTATCCTTGACGACCGTGTAAACAATAACATCATGCTCATAAATGGTACCCATAGATTTGTATACACGTTATTCCTAAACGCGGAAATAAGCCTATGGGTGAGACGTCTGGTTCATTAGTCGCTATAGGGAAATAACGAGATAAATAATGTGCAGTAAACGGTAAATCTGTTTGCATTAAAAACCAGTGTGTTCATATTTAAGATAAAATACACTAAAATAATATGGTAAGACACACCAATTTGCAGTATCAAGCAGCAAAACCAGTGGTTTTGTACAGCTAAAAATAGCTGGAAGCAAATGAGACCGGAAGCAAGACCCGTAGAATTTTTACGTGCACCAAAAAGAGCGGTTATGTACAACTAAAAATAGCTGGAAGAAAATGAGACCGGAAGCAAGACCCATAAAATTTACAAATGGCTGCGCCCATTTTTATGTGAAGAATAAGGTGGATAGGTAGATTCCCCATTCGACCACTCCAAGCACATAGACGCGTCTGCCATCTAAATAATAGGGCATCTCAAAGACTTAAACTACTTCAGTCTGTGTGCATTGAATTTATTTAATAGATAAAAAGAGTTTCACAATTTGAGTTGAATTACTGAAATAAATTAACTTTTCCACGACATTCTAATTTATTGAGATGCACCTGTACATAGCTATGGTTGTACCTGCATGAATGGTCATGTGACATGCGTTTTCAGTTGTGTAGTGTGGACAGAGATCGTTTCAGAAATGCAGTGAAAACGCCAGTGTAGACGAGGAACGTTTTCATTTTAAAATGCCGTTTTAAAACGAAAACGCACTAGTGTAAACAGGGCCTAAAAGGTTTGTGGTCATACTTGTCGATGCTGGTTTTGGGTGCGGTCTTTTCCTCTCCGCGTGCAAAGGGTCCGACAGCAGCTTCAGCGAGCATGTTGAAGAACAGCTCATAATCTAGTAGCTTCATCTGCTGCTCAGATTGTTCACCATCATCTTCCTCATTCTCCAGCAACTTCAGAATGGTGGCGCTCAGGCGGAAAAACAGCTGGCCAGTCGGAAGTAAGAGAAGAGATATATTTCAGGAAGAATTAAAACGCAACTTGTGTTTAACTGACATTTTGTCATAGTATAGGAGTACTTGCAGTACACTACCATTTAAAAGTTTGGGGTCAGTGTTGTTTTGTTTTTAAGAAAATTTTATTCAGCAAGGATGTATTAAATTGATCACAATAAAGATTTTTACATTGTTATAAATTTCTATTTTAAATAAACGCTGTTCTTTTGAACTTTCTATTCATCAAAGAATCCTGAAAAAGATATGCTATAAAATATTAAGCAGCACAATTGTTTTCAACATTGCTAATAAATAGAAATGTTTCTTGAGCAGCAAATCAGCATATTAGAATGATTTCTGAAGGATCATGTGACACTGAAGATTGGAGTAATGATGCTGAAAATTCAGCTTTGAATCACAGGAATAAATTACAATAGAAAATGTTAATAGAACATTCAAATATTTCCAATTGTAATAATATTTGACAATATTACTGTTTTACTTTATTTTTTATCAAATAAATGCAACCTTGGTGAGCAAAAAACCCTTGTACCAACTTTTGAACAGTAGTGTACAAATGAGCTCTATTTCACTACATACCTCTAAGGCCTCCATTGCGAGGTCAGGTGGGTTGTGGTAGTGGATTTTGCGTGGGTATCTGGCTGCTTCCTCATGCAGGTAGTGTGCAGACTGGAGGAAGATGACAAAAGGGCTGTAATGAGATGCATGTCTGACTGTTGGGCGGTCAGCAGCTTTCACACATAAAACCCCAGCAACAGCCTTACATGCTTCATACATTTTTCTCCACCAGTAATTAACTAAAAAAGTGGGCATTTCATTCCAAAACAGAGTCAGACCTGAAGGTGAGTTTGCAATCAAGTGACTAAAAGTAGACTTATGTCGGAGTGTCCTAATCATTCTCAAACTGTATCACTGAACTGTTAACGTGTTTTCATACCTGACTGGTTTAGAGCATTTGTTTAGGAACCTGGCAAGTTTTTTCTTTAGTTCAGATCATTTGGGCATATAAACACTATATGCAATATGCCCGGATCCACGCCAAAACAATCAATCTGAGATTGCCTGAATAAGTTGGTCTCTCTCAGCCCAACTGACATAGAACTGTGGAGCGGCTCGGTTGTGATGAGAAATCAATCCGATCCAACAGACCAACAAACCAAGCAGCATCAGAGTTAATGGGAAATGCATTATATATCTCTATATAAATTTAATGAGGTGGAGCAGGAATGAAGGCTTATTTACATTCGTATAAGTGTGTGTGTGTGTGTGTGTCAACAACAGTTACAGATAAAGCCACAATGGAACCCATGGAGTTAACTTGTCAACTGTGATGGATGACGCTATGAGTGAAATCCCAGAACATAAATAGATGCACTCTGACCAATGAGACGATAGATTTACTCCAGGTACATTTATGCAACAATGTACTAAAAATGGAAAAGCTTTTTCTTAGCATTTTTAAAAAGTTTGCCTACACATGACAATGGTGTCAAAATGTTTCCAATTTACACGAATACGCGAAAACAGCTAAAACGCTGTATTATGTTTGCCAGGCCACTAGTTGGCGATGTCACTTTGTAAAGACACTCGCGCATGCCTACAGACTGAACACGTAATACGTATCTGCATGATTTTTTTGCAGTTAACATGGAGACGATAACGGTATCGTTTTTTTTTTTTTAATTAAAAACGGGGGCACTTTGAAACCGTTTTCAAAAGCTTACATTATGAGGCCCTCAAACACTGTTGCCATGTAAATTAACAGCCAAAATACAAACCATTTTTAGTTGAAAACTGCGTCATGTAAACACCCCCTCACATGTGGCACATTTTGGTATGCTTTGACCCAAACTGATTTAATTAAACTTTGTCAATTGTCTTGTTATAGTGACACATTATATTGACACTATTGTCTTTAAGAGCTGCTTTTCAGCAGAATCCGAATTATCTTCATAGTTGCATTTCCATAATTGATTCTGCTATTTTCCTGTTTATTTCTGTGAAGCTGCTTTGACACAATCTGTATTTTATAAAGTGCTATAGAAATAAAGGTGACTTGAATTAACTTGAAGCGAAACAAACAAACAAAAACTGCAATTTTGTAACAAATTAAGCTCCCGTTTTGGAACAAAGCAAACAATGTACAGGTCTAAAAACGCCATTAAACAATCCTGGTGATAGATGTCATGCATTCTCAATAGCCAATCAGACTATCCACCAGGCCAGCTGTAACCCAGCTCATCACCTTTTTGTATAGCTGCAGGTAGTCTTTGGGCAGCAGTTTGTGCTTCTCTGCAATCTTTCCCAGCATATAGTGAATGAGCCACTCCTCCTCATCACCGCCACAGTGTGAGGCGCTCTGAAAGCACTGCGATGCCGTCTCCAACATCGAGTCCCTGCGCTCTTCCATCTTTAAAAACAAACAAAACAGTAACTGCCACAAATCTCTTATTTCTCTTATACACACACTCATAAATTGTTTTGTACACAATCGCATGTCTCTCTTCATCTATACAAACAGAAGTACCTGTTTGATCAAGTCAGGAGGAAGTTCGTGTTTCCACTGTTTGAGCTGTCTGGAAGCGAAAGAGTGCAAGGCATAGGACATGGTACCATACTCGATCCATAGGGAGAGGTTGGAGCTGTCTATCTCCAGAGCCCGTTTGAAACAGGTCAGCACTGCCAGAGAGTTTTTCCAGATGGGTCCGTCACTCCTGAGCTCATTGGAGTTCAGCTTGTCCTGGATTCGACTGGCGCGTGCCAGTGCCATGCCTGCCCACGAGTCAAACCTACGTGAGAGACGGAGAGACAACAGTCACCTACAGCTGAGCTAACTACATTCATGTTAAAAACTTCAAATGTAAAACTGTCGCAGACCTGTTAGGACACATGCAGATGTCGTGCACGTAGAACTTGATGGCTTTCGACTGCTCTTTGTTTTTGAAGTGGTAGTCCGCTAGCAGGTAGTACAGCTCGTTAACCACAGGGGGCGCCGGGGAAGCTCCTTCTGGAAGTGCTGGCACCTTGGAGAAAGAGAAATACTTTTAAGTGACAGATGAAGAGATAAAAAAGATCTATATATGAACGCATGAAAGTCGATGAGCTCATACCTTGAGAGCACCTCCTTCGATATAAGCAGACACATCGTCTACAGCGATTGTGGGGCCGTCGTTGCGTGGGATTATTCCAGAAAGCCTTTTAAGCAGGTTGGCAAGGTCAACAGAGACAGTGCTGGTCTTATAGCTGTCAAACTCTGGCAAGGTCTTGGGTTTAAAGTACTCAAACATAAAGACGGCATCATCCCAATGAAGCTCCACCTAGAGATCGGAAGAGATAGAGAGATGTATCAATACTATGTACTCAGGGTCCAAAACAGTTTTATTTTAGGATTATTTATATATTATTATAGTATTTATTCATTTTTTGAATTAGCATTTATTTTAATACATCCAGCTTTCATTTAAGTTTTAGTTTGTTATATTGTTATGAGCTTTTATCATTATTAGTATTTTGTTTAATATTTCTATTTAGCTTTAATTCATTTTTATTTTAGTTTTAGTCATTTTATTATTTCAATTTTAATTTAGTTAACTTCCATTGCAATATTTGTAATTTTCATTTAAAAATTTTAAGTTGAACATTTTCATCTAATATTTACATTTTATTTGATTTCATTTCAGATTTCAGTTAACGAAAATTGTTTTTAATAGTTTTAGTTTTAATCTTTGTTTTAGTCAACAATGACAACATTGGTTCAACATTAACTTTTTGCCACTAAATTAACCTACCTGCCTGTAAATTGAGATTTTATTAATCATAAATATTTCCAACCAACAAAACTACTATACTATACTACTATACTATACTATACTATACTATACTATACATATATATATACAGTGGGTACGGAAAGTATTCAGACCCCCTTAAATTTTTCACTCTTTGTTATATTGCAGCCATTTGCTAAAATCATTTAAGTTAATTTTTTTTCCTCATTAGGCTCTTCTCCCCCGATAGCTCAGTTTGGCCGGATGGCCAGCTCTAGGAAGGGTTCTGGTCGTCCCAAACGTCTTCCATTTAAGGATTATGGAGGCCACTGTGCTCTTAGGAACCTTAAGTGCAGCAGAAATTTTTTTGTAACCTTGGCCAGATCTGTGCCTTGCCAGAATTTTGTCTCTGAGCTCTTCAGGCAGTTCCTTTGACCTCATGATTCTCATTTGCTCTGACATGCACTGTGAGCTGTAAGGTCTTATATAGACAGGTGTGTGGCTTTCCTAATCAAGTCCAATCAGTATAATCAAACACAGCTGGACTCAAATGAAGGTGTAGAACCATCTCAAGGATGATCAGAAGAAATGGACAGCACCTGAGTTAAATATATGAGTGTCACAGCAAAGGGTCTGAATACTTAGGACCATGTGATATTTCAGTTTTTCTTTTTTAATAAATCTGCAAAAATGTCAACGATTCTGTGTTTTTCTGTCAATATGGCGTGCTGTGTGTACATTAATGAGGAAAAAAAATTAACTTAAATGATTTTAGCAAATGGCTGCAATATAACAAAGAGTGAAAAATTTAAGGGGGTCTGAATACTTTCCGTACCCACTGTATATATATATATATATATTCAGTTTTATAACAATGATTATTTTTCTTAGAATTTTATTAAAATTATAACTTTGTCTCTGACAATGGAATTTTGACAATTTTTTCTTTCTCTGTCAGTTTTTACCATGTTAATTTTGGCCTGCGTGTATGTCAAGGAGATTTTGCTGTACACACATGAGTGGAGAGTTTTAACTAGGGATTTCTGTCAATCTGTGAGTGAGAACAGACTCTTTTGTCCCCCTCAGGAATAACATTAATATGAACAACGGCAGGCATGCAGTAATATTCTGCACTCTGTGATTTTTTTCATTACCTGAACTATTTGACAATACTGACGAGTGACAAAAGACAGAATTATCCATTCAAACAAAAATCAATTTCCACGCTGGCATTATGACAACGTTTTTGCGGAGAAATGAGCCAAATGTCTATAACAGGGCCGAAAAATTGTGCCGATTAGTTTTGATTTATAACACCAACAATGCAGAATCAGATAAATAAAAGAAACCTATAACAGATTATACTGTTGGTTAATTCATTCAGAGAAGAGATAGTGGCTGGAATTCAGAATGAGTTCAGAAAGCAAGGATCGAGTCATTTGTCCTGATACTGATTCTAAAAAATAGGCAGAAAGCATCTGTAATTATGCTGCCTTTTAAGATTACAAGTATCCTTTGTGGATCACACACTAAATTCACCCAAAATTAAAGAAAAAGTCAAGAGAAATGTTGATGTGTGAAAAAAAGGAATACAAATGTATTATTTAGCTGAGAAGCATGCAGATTTTAATAACCAAGGCTAGGGGCAGTCTTGGGACAAAGTTAAATGCAGAGCACAAATTCCAAGTATGTGACACCATACTTGGCCACACGTCACGTCCTCCTTAAAAAACCCAAAATCACCACAAACATTGACTTTTTTTTGGTTTGTTTTTCTCTTTTACACCAGTGGTGCAGTACCTCGCAGCTGCAAAGACTAAGCGCAGTTCAATATTTGCTAGATGCCTGCAAAAACACAAGCAGCATCTACACAACGCAATCCGTTTCCTCCAGAGACACAGGAATAGGTGCAGAACACCTCGGTATTGTACTTTGGTGGTGTGCACAGCATTTCCTGTGTACAGAGCAGTCCTGCATAATGGGTGTGTGGGTGGCTAAATGATCAATGTGACTCCTGCTGCCAAAAGATAATCAATCACTGAATTATTGCTGAATCAGACCGCCAACTCATCCTACCCAACATCCACCTACCTTCATTAGCACAGGGACAGTTCTCCTTCTCTCTTTATAAAGCTTCTTAGATATTCAAGACATAAAATGAGTACGCAGGAGACTTCGGTAATTCCCCAACATGACTCTGAAGTCAAAACCATTGACTTAACTACATTTTGTGGTAGAATATCATATCAAAGCTAAAATATTACAGCTTTATTTACAGTTTTTCCCAACATGTAATGGTTTAGTGTGACAATCATTGTTGTTCATGAAACATTCAGAGCTGTTTAGTGGGCAGAAAACATTGAGTGATTGCACAAAGTATATTGAACAAGAAAAGGCACAGAAAAACAAGTGAATCAACCACACTCTCCTTGACTGTCTTATCTATCAAGCAGAATTGGGAAGTTGATTCAGTTTAATGAATTGAATCAAATGCACTGAAAAAAGTCAGCTTGAGACTAAATTGTTCCTAAATCAGCACGGACCTGGCAATACATTACATTAACATCTGGGTCACGAATCAATAACACTGTCTGGGCCAAAAAAAAAGCCATTCAGCCTTTTTCAATGTGTTTTCAGTTTGATAACGACAAAAATTACAATGCTTTTGTTAGTAGTTGCTGTACCGCTGCGAGCTCATTTATTAAAAGAACAGCTTAAACCCTAGCTTAAAAGTTTATTTCACCCCAAAATCATATCATAGTCATATCATTTACATAATTGGTTCTTGCAAATCAAACAATAATATCAAATGGTTGCGTGTACTTTCAATAGAGGGAAAATTTTCATTTCTGGTCAACTATCCTTATAACGAGACTCTGCTGTCTCTTAAAAAACACTTCTATGCTGTCACAATTTCTTATATTCCTCCCTGTGACAGCTTGTTGAAACTTTGTATTGCTAGCACTTCTCCTGTTATTGCCTCCTTAAAAAAAAAAAAAAGAGTCTGCTAAATTAATGAATGTATATGTAAAGAAACATTCAGTTTCACTTTGTTATGTGACATTTCTGAGTGAAGCAGGATATTATAAAGGGTTGTATTAGTGATGAATATGATTTTACTTTGTCTGCATGGCCTTGGTTTTTTGAACAAAGACTAAGCTATTATTTTGATGAAAGATGTTGAAAACAAACATTTATTATCTTGCATACACTGAAGAATTGTGCACATCAGTGACATTCAGAAAGGGAAGTGTGTAAAACATGCTCATATCATTTTTCATTGTGAGTGCACCTGTGGGGCAGAATGCTCCTCGAGGTATCGGGCTTTGCTCTTCTTGCTCGGGTAAGCATACAGGCAGAAGAAACACTGCTCTAGTGCCGTCTCCAGATCCTCTTTATATGGCAGATTCTCATGTCCCGAGAGCCTCTCCCGCAAAACACGCACCTCAAAACAGACACATGATCATTAGACAGCAGAATGTCTGTGTTTTTAAAGAAAAATGGGGTCAGTAAGATATTTCTTTTTTTGAAAGAAATTAGTATTTTTATTAGTGACAGTAAAGACATTTATAATGCTGCAAAATATTCTATTTTAATTAAATGGTTTTGGTTACACTCTATCTTAAGGTGTCCTTGTTAAAGTGTAATTATACATTTAAGTACTGAGTAATATTAATTAACTACATGTACCTACTATAAGGTTAGGATTAGGATTAGGGTTACTTGCATGTAATTATGCATAATTTATTGTTATTATAATAGTAAGTACATGTAACGTGTAACAAGGACACAGTAAAATAAAGTGTTACTTCAGGTTTTTTTTTTTTTACTTTATACTCAAAGAATCCAGAAAAAAAGTATCATATTCCATCAAAATATGCACTGTTTTCAACATTGATAATAACAGATGTTTCTTGAGCAGCAAATCATCATATTAGAATTTCATCAAAAATATCTTAATACTGGACTCCAGACTGCGACTAAATGGTCGCATTTTGTGACAATTTTCACCTCGTTGTTCAACTCATAAGCGCTTCCATTTCTGTTGCATATGACAAACATCAAACAGCAAACAAAACTTTTCTTTTTACTTTTCTTTTTGAAAAGCTTGTTATCTTTGCTGTTTACCTCACGTTACGCTATGGAGGCTCTCTTTTATTTATTTTTTTGATTCCTCAGTGTTTGCTAAACTTTCTGTAATCTATTAGTCGGTATATAATACAGCATGTGGTGTAAGCCATGCCTCATCTTATTAATTTTTGTTCATAAACGTTTTGTAAGCTAGTTTGTCATTGTATCTTACTGTATTATTGTTGTTGTGCTTTTTAATTACAGGGTTAGTTCACCCAAAAATGAAAATTCTGTCATTAATTACTCACCCTCGTGTTGTTCCAAACCCGTAAGACCTTCATTCATCTTCGGAACACAATTTAAGATATTTTTGATGAAATCTGAGGGCTCTCTGACCCTCCCATAGACAGCATTCGCATTACAAATGTATCACGACAGTACCATGACGCGAGCGTGTGGTGGCGCCGGCGCTAACCCAGATCCAGCGTGATGACGTCATTACGCCAGATCTGGGTCAGCGCCGCCACACGCTCGCGTCATGGTACTGTCGTGAACGCACGTCCACAAGTGACGCAGTAGAGACGAAAATGTGGAATAAAGTCGTTATTTTTGTTTTCTTTGCGCAAAAAAGTATTCTCGTAGCTTCGCAACTTTACAGTTGAACCACTGAGGTCACACGGACTACTTTGTCGATCATCTTGCTACTTTTCTGGACCTTAAACGTGGTAGTTACCTTGCTGTCTATGGGAGGGTCAGAGAGCCCTCAGATTTCATCAAAAATATCTTAAATTGTGTTCCGAAGATGAACGAAGGTCAAAATCGTCACTTCCTGATTAATTTGCGCTAAAAGTCTTAAAAAGTGAAAGGTGTGTAGATGTATGTAAGCAAAACAGACAATTATCTTTTCTTGTGAAACGTGACAACAAGATCGTGAATTCGATCAAGCACCCGAAGCCCAGCTTATAACAAAGCAAAAGAGCAACTCCCATTCAAAAAATTCAAATCACAAATAATACTACTGATGATAAAGAACGGGTTGAATGTTAACCACTTTCGTTTCCATATAACTATAAACTATGATAAAAGCTCATCAGCGTGCATTGATTAATCCCATGTTGTAGCGCAAAAAAAAAAAAGAAATAGTGAAACCGGTATCATTTTGAAAAATACCGTGATATACATTTTTGGTAATACCGCCCAGCACTAATAATACCCATGACAAAAATCAGGTCACAGAAACATGTGTCGGCATGATATTGTATGAGACTCACAAAAAATTTGAGTAAAGCGCCATCAGAGTTGCAGCACCAGGAGCGACGGCCCAGGTACTCGTGCGCCGTGTTCAGAAGCATGAGGGAGGAGGGCAGCAATGGAGTATCATCCTCTACAGAACACAAACACACACAGCTGTGTCAAAAACACTAGGATATACTAAGATTATCACTACACTGAAATGCTGTTATCTTTCTTTATTTATACCATCATCATCCTCATCTGTGATGTGCTGCTGCAGCATGCAGTCAAAGGCTGCCTCTTCCTGTTTGATGAGGTGGTACAGCAGAATCCATGGCAGCAGTGATGAGAAATGAGCCTCTTTGGGGTCATCAGGTAAGACCATGCTGTTGGCAATCAACTAGAGAATGAACACAAAGACAGCAGTTAAAAAATGAGATTACTCCAATTAGTCTTCAGTGTCACGTGTTCCTTCAGAAATCAGTCTAATATGCTGATTTGCTGCTCAAGAAACATTTCTTATTATTATGATCGTATAGCAACAAACACGCTCCCATGAATCCACACAGACCTGTATGAGGTTGTTGGCGAGGCGCGGGAGGTTTGTGGATCGTGGGGTGTGGATGAGCAGCTCAGGCTTGTCCGTGATGCAGCTTTCGATGGCCCTCAGCAGGGCCGTGACGGTGGACACCCACTCCTCCTTTGCAGAGGGGCTGCTGGGTAATCCAGAGTTCAAATGCTGTATGGCCTCATTGAGAGACACTTCAGATGTCTCGAGGCATGAGCTGTAGTCTTTCAGCCGCAGCAGGGAGCTCTGGGGAGAGAAAAAACAAAGACGGATGTGGGGTCAACAGGTTAAGTGTCTGAAAACGCCACACTTTTGTAGAATTGAGGGTTGAGGAAATGTTCGGTCATACACGTCACATTTAAGACAAATGGGATATTGCACACTTTGAGTGAAGCTAGTCATTCCCATAATAACTAGCTTTTAACATGCTGGCTATATCATTTTGAGCTCTGATATGAATCGAACCTGTCCGAATACAGTATGTCTGTGAGAAAAATAGGATGCATTTATGCAGTAACTTTACTTGAAGCCTATATACACTGCAGTACAAAGATATTCATAATGCCTAATTATATAACATTGCAATGCATCCTATATTTCCTTTCAAAAGTTTTGGAGTTGGTAAGAAATTTCTTCTAAAACATTTTTTTTTAACTCATCAAAGCTGCATTTATTTAATCAAAAATCAAATAAAAACTGTATTATTACGATATAAAATAACAGTTCTCTATGTAAATATATTTTAAAATGAAACTTATTCCTGTGATGCAAAGCTGAATTTTCAGCAATCATTACTCCAGCCTTCAGTGTCACATGATCCTTCAGAAATAAGACCATGCTGTTGGCAATCAACTAGAGAATGAACACAAAGACAGCAGTTAAAAAATGAGATTACTCCAATTAGTCTTCAGTGTCACGTGTTCCTTCAGAAATCAGTCTAATATGCTGATTTGCTGCTCAAGAAACATTTCTTATTATTATGATCGTATAGCAACAAACACGCTCCCATGAATCCACACAGACCTGTATGAGGTTGTTGGCGAGGCGCGGGAGGTTTGTGGATCGTGGGGTGTGGATGAGCAGCTCAGGCTTGTCCGTGATGCAGCTTTCGATGGCCCTCAGCAGGGCCGTGACGGTGGACACCCACTCCTCCTTTGCAGAGGGGCTGCTGGGTAATCCAGAGTTCAAATGCTGTATGGCCTCATTGAGAGACACTTCAGATGTCTCGAGGCAGGAGCTGTAGTCTTTCAGCCGCAGCAGGGAGCTCTGGGGAGAGAAAAAACAAAGACGGATGTGGGGTCAACAAACCACTTTCGTTTCCATATAACTATAAACTATGATAAAAGTTCATCAGTATGCACTGATTAATCCCATGTAGCACAAAAAAAAAAATAAAATAAATAAAAATATTGCGACCAAATCATGTGCTTGTGTGACCAACTGAGAAAGTTAGTCGCAAAAGAGCGACCAGTGGGAAGAATGAGTCTGGAGCCCTGTAATATGTGTTCCGAAGATGAACGAAGGTCTTGTGGGTTTGGAACGTCATTAGGGTAATTAATGACAGAATTTTCATTTTTGGGTGAACTATCCCTTCCTGTGATGCAAAGCTGAATTTTCAGCAATCATTACTCCAGCCTTCAGTGTCACATGATCCTTCAGAAATCATTCTGATAAGCTGATTTCATGCTTATTGATGATTATTATTACAGTTTTAATGGAAACAGTGATACATTTTGGATTCTTTGATTAATAAAGCTTAATTTATAAGAAATTATACTTTTTTGTAACATTGTAAACGTCACATTTAATCAATTTAGGGCCAGATTTACTAAACAGTAGGGCTGGGTAAAAAATATTAATATCTCGATATTAATCGATTCTCATTTTTACGGAACGATATCTAAACTGTAGAGAGGGGCATTTTGCTAAATATATGCACCATATAACATATTCATTATACAGTTTACTGTTCTTCACTGTTCTTCAATGTTTAATTTGTTTGAATAAATCCATTAAGTTTCATTGTTTATATAAAAAAAACCGAATTGAAGTAGAAATATTGATGACATTTAAATATTAATTTTAATAAGTATAATTAATAATTAAACTAAATCATAATTAGTGATTCTTAATAATAATTATTAAACATTTTATATTAAATATAATAATTAATTGAATTTATTAATAATTAATAATTAGTGATTAACACTGTGCTACAAATACTATTTTACGAAAAGTCATTTAAATTTTTTTTAAAGAAAAATAATAATTATTATTATTTCTAATTAGCTTTGTGCTACAAATGTAATTTAGAATGCATTTAATTATTCAAGATAAAATAATATTAAAAATTATAATTATTGATTAGGTTAGAAAATTAATAATAGTTGTTAAATGTTTTGTTGCTATACATTAAAAACATTATACAATAAAGTACTTGCTACTGGAATAGCTATTATGAAAACATCTACAGTCACGCTAATGAACAATGTAAAGCTAGTAGCATGGCAGCTTTTATCTAGTTTTTCCTCAACACCTGTGATGCTAGGGCTGGATAAAAAATATCGACATCTCGATATTAATCGATTCTCATTTTTACGGAACTATATCGATTCTTAAATCCCAAGAAACGATTAATCTAGCCTGTTTTCAGTTAATGGACGGAACATTGAAGGGCACCTCCCATCCAATAAATCGCAATAAGCACTGTGCTTTGGTATTTTGAATATGAAAAAGACTCAGATTTTAAATTCTGTCCATTGTATTGCAGTATTTAAACAATAAATGCCATTTTGGCGCCGTTCACTGTGGAGTGACAG
Organism: Sinocyclocheilus anshuiensis; assembly: GCF_001515605.1. Lineage (NCBI taxonomy): Eukaryota > Metazoa > Chordata > Actinopteri > Cypriniformes > Cyprinidae > Sinocyclocheilus > Sinocyclocheilus anshuiensis. The sequence continues at coordinate 838,965 of NW_015544295.1, read as the reverse complement.
ATCGCTGTAAGCGCCTCAGTTCAACAGACGCGGTAGAGTTGATCATCTGCTCCACATTAATACCAGTTTCAGCACAAAATAAGCATGACTAAACA
>NW_015544295.1:815477-838709 GCF_001515605.1 Sinocyclocheilus anshuiensis | reverse complement strand
AGAAAGTACAACTTTACAATCCGTATCCTGTCTCATGTAATCGCTCAATCAGTGTTTCAGTCACGCAAAAACATCATAACGGCTTGTAAACAATGTCTGAATGAGAATCGAATTGTGAAATTTGTGTCAAAACCCAGCCCTACTAAACAGAGCAAATGAACGCAAGAGCGCAATTCCAAAACAGCGCCGATGGGAGTGGAAATTTCTGCGGGTGATTTCGGGTGACAAACGCAGCCATTTCTAGCACAAAATAGTTTAAGACATGCTTTTTATTGGGCATTAAATAATGGCGCAAATGCCAGTAATTTGATGAGCGCAAACGTTAGTAAATCACATTGCGTGATTCATTTTGATACTAGTCTCCTCCCATAAATTTTGCAAAGGGAAAGGGAAGGGAAGGGTTCTGAAAGGGAAACTCCTACAAATGCATATTCAATACGGTCAGGCGCAAAAATAACTGTGCCCACGTCCAATTCTTCACTGCACGTCTTTAGTAAATCCTGACAGTACTATTTTAACGCCAAAAGGCGTTTTGCGCTGGCACAAGCTGTTAGTAAATCTGGCCCCTAATGTATCAATCTCTTAATTTCTTTAAAAACCCCAAACTTTTAGTGTATATTTTCAAAAAATAATTATAAATGCAGTTATAATGCATAGTATTACTCATGGTTATATTATAAAATAAAATTGTTCACACAAAAATTTTAATTGTCATTTTGTTGTTCTGCCTGCATATTTCATTTCTGTTTATGTTCCTTTAAATAACTACTCCTTTTAAAGAGCATAACACTTCAAAACACACAAAATAAAACATAAAATTAGGGCTGCACGATATTGGAAAAACTCACATTGTGATTTTTTTTTTCTGCGATCTATATTGCGATATGAAAAAAAAAAATCAGATGACTTCAATAGCTCTATTTGGAAAAAAAAAAATCAATGACTGGGGTGATTTTGTAGGCGAGTAAATCAGCATAGGAAATAAACAAATTACAAGCATAGATAAATAACAGAACAAAGATACAAATGAAATAAGCAGTGCTTTATATTTTGCAGGTAAGTCTAACAGTATTCAGGTACAGAAATTGAATAATCAAATGTAAAATAACACTGCATAGTTTTCACTATAAATTAAATCTAATAAATCTGTGTTAAAGCTACAAAAGTGATTTTTCTTTGTGTTTTGTTGTTTGATTAACATTCATAACAGAGAAAGCCTCAGGAACATTAAACTGCTGTAAACCAATATAGGCTACTGTTACACATCCATTTTCTTTCTCAATTGTTTACCTTCACCTAAGCCATAAGCATCTGTGTTTACAAGGATACTTGCAGAGTACAGTATTTCAGGCACAAATAGACGCAGAATTTGGTGTTCACATGCATCTGCGTGGCTCTCACCGTGTCTACACCGGACGCGAGTGGCGCGACAAAATAAAATGAACCCATTTTAATCAGTGATGCTGTGTCACGGACTACACTGGATGCGGCACGGCACAACAAATCCCCGACAGTAAACTGATGCCTCGTTTTTGACGTACTGACACGAAGTTCAAATGATATGCAACAGTCGCTTTGTCGCATCCAGTGTAGACAGACTTTGGGGCTGTTCACATGTCGCGCCTAAAAACGCGTGGAAAACGCCAGCCGCGCCGCTTTCTCCTTCTTTCCAAAGCGCTTGGGAGCTTGCGCTTTCGTGACGTCTGCCGTTGCTAAGCGACCCTGACCTGCGCTCTCCACGACGACACGGAAGTTTCAAAAAAGGATAAATGGATTTCCAGCACTTAAAATCACTTGCAGTAGCTCTGCTACTAAATGTATTTAAAATGGTGAGCAAAGAAAACAATCAGGATAAATAATACGATCATTATACTAAACATCGCACATCCTGCGATGTGACTATCGCGGATGCGCACATCACGATATCGATGCTGAAATTATATATCGTGCAGCCCTACATAAAATTATCATGTTTTTTATTTTTTCATTTGCACAGAAGGGATAAAGTACAGTCAGCTGGTCATTATCACAAAGTAAACCCTGACAGAATGATCAGAACCACAGACGCAAAGTGGAGGACCCTTGAATTATCATGTAGGGGTTTATTTTGTATTAATGACCTACTGACTACATTATGCTGCTAAACTTACAAAGCTACATAATAAATAAATAAATATTAGGCAATATGAATCATTTATAATGCATTAATGATGCATTATACAAACAGGCTTTGCAGGAAGTGTGTTTTACCTGCAGCAGTAACAGCTGTGCTGGTCTCTCAGGAGCAGAGCTGATGTAATCTAGAGGCTTCATTCGTGCCGAGCCGGGGCCGAAGCTCAGTGTGGGCTGCAGCAGACGGACCACAGACTGGTAGTCTCCCGTGTCAAACAGCCTGTTTTGTTATTAGTTTAAGTATTTGCTATTGACTGTTCAAATCCAGAGTTTTGCGCCTTGTAGAGTATCGCGTCGTGTGTGTGCGTGAGAGAGAGACAGTGGAGTCAGCTTTCTTAATCGTGGCTTGTGTACTGCAAATACATGCGAGCATCATCACGGTGTCTGTCACGCGACTCTGTTCCCCTTTCGGGCTTGAACTGATGGTAAAACTAAGGACATTATGTACTGTCTTTACATTTATGTTGAAAGCTGAAGCTCACGATTATGGTAAGGGGCGTTACATTTCCGACGCATGCTTGTGGTGTTCGGCCAATCACAATGCACTGGGTCAGCTGGCCAATCAGAGCAGACTGCGCTTGTCGGAAGGAGGGGCTTTGTAGAAAACGAAGCGTTTGAGAGAGGCGGGGCATAGAGGACCTACAATAATGTACAGTATTTGAAAAATAATGTGTTTTTTGAACATTAAAGCATGTCAACATATTCTGTTATACCAAATACACAAAATAATGATCTTTAAAATAGCATCATATGACCCCTTTAAGATTTTTTGAAGAATAAAAAATACATTATAATATCTTCATTATAATATTGTAAAATCTGTAAAAGTCTGTCTTTGTCACTTTTTTATTAATTTTATGCATCCTCGCTGAATAAAAGTATCACCTTCAGTAAATATCACAGATTGCTTAATGGTGAATTCATTGTGAAGGTTTTATTTATTTTGATACACCTGTATTCAGTTTTAAACATTTAAAAGTTTCTGATCTTTTCTTGCATGTTAAAGATAAATCTGAATATATATTTATTTTGAAAAGAGTCATAGTTTCACCTACTTTAGTGAAAATGTTAATTAATTAAAGAGCTCTCTCCTTCCTTCTCTCTCTATTAAGCTGTCATCATCAACAATATAACCATGAACAAGGTATGAGTGTCACATGACCAAATGTGTGGAAATACTATGTTGCTGTTTCTACTGAACAGCACTTCTACTCTTCTATGAAACAAGAGGTGACAGTGTCTTGAGAGATCAACTTCTTTTGTACTGTACCTCCTCTATTGAGATGGCATTGTCCACACTGAGGTTGGGCAGGAGGATGGTGATTTTTTCCATCTCACTTGTCTGACCTTTCAGCAGACCGACACACATGTCGTAACACTCCAGCGCCTCCTCCATGTCACCCTAAAACAGCAAATTAACATTCATATATTCATATGTCTACAGGGCAAAAACTTCACACAAGTAATAATTCTTTAAGTGTAAATGTATTTTCTCTAAATATACTCTATTTATATGTAAGTTAGCACTAGTCAAGATAACCAAATGTGATACTACTGGTGATTCTGTGATACTGAGCTCTCTTACCTGAAAGGTGAGGTATCGTGCTTTGAGCCAGTGAACTCTGACTGCAAAAGCGAGCCAGTCGTCTTCAAACAGATCTCTCTGAGAGGAGGCCATGGTCAGGAGGAACATATCTGTCTGAAAGCGGGTCTCTAGACCATCAGCGTCCCCACAATCCCTTCCTGAACCAGACATGGCCTTCCTCTGAGACACTGTAAATACAGGCACATGACACTGGTGTGATTCCTTTTTATGATTTGTGAACTATTACTGCATATGAGTGCCTGATGTCAAACACAACACAAATGTCTGACTGAGTGTGATGTTTTTACTGTTCTTGCCCTTCATCATGGACTTCTGCTCCAACTGCAGCTCCAGACAGCAGAGACACATGAGCATCATTTCCTGTAATATAACAGACAGTATAATGTCTAAGTAGATGTTTTGTAAATAAAACCACACTGTGATCATTCAGAACTGTAAACATCTATTACATGCATCTGATATGTACATGCAATTGAATTTGAGTTTTACATTTTAAATCAGTTAGTACAATGTAAACTAGAAATCTTTGACCACAATTGTATAATTCACTTTGTTTCAGAGTTACACCTAGGAAATAACTGGTATTACAGTTAGACAAGTGAAATTGCAGTGTGAAAAGCGTTTGGTTAATGGGGAATATTGACCGCCTTGATATAATGATTGACAGGATCGGCCCGGAAAGCATTTTCAAATCCACATTGACTTAAACTACATTATCGCAGGGTATTTGATGAAAATGCAATTGAAACGTCTTAAGTTTAAGTGTCAATGCATTTAAGAAAAATAAAAAGACATTTAAATCACCATTTTTGCATTTTGAAATTCACACTGCATTTTGCTACAATTATCACGCGGTATCACGATGAAAATGCAATCCCAAGTGTCCTACCCCCAAGTCTAAATGCATTTAGGGAAAATGGCATTTAAATGCTAATTTTGTTTTTGCTTGGACATGTTAAACATATCTAATCAATTTTTGTTAGGGCTGCACAATTAATCGAATTTCTAATCGCAGTTACAATTATGGATGCTACAATTACGTAATCGTTCAAAGTCCACTTATGTTATTCTGCATGCTTAAGATATGTTTTTTTCTTTCTACATGTTATCCTAAGGGTTTTTCCATTGTTTTAGTATAACATTATAATACCATTCATATTTTTACTTTTTTTATAATTTAAAGAAGAAACCAATCCGATGTATAGTTGACATTTGAGGCTTAATACTATAGAAAAGCACTAAAGGTTTTTCAGTTAGAGTGTTTTCAGCTTGTTTATTTTCATATAAAAATATGGCATGCAGTTGCATCAAACAATGGTATAAACATCAATCAATGTAAATTGTGATAATCGTAATTAATAATCGCAATTACAATTTCAAGGGAATAATCGACAATTATGATTTTTGTCAATCGTGCAGCCCTAATTTTGGTAATACAATTTCATTTTAATTTTGCATCTTATAAAGCATATTAATACTAGAAATATGTATGGGAAAATGTAAATTTAAATAAAGAAATGCATTGCCATTTTACATATTGCATTGTCATTTTGCATATTACATTTCAAAATGAATTTTGCTACCCCAATGCTTCCATAAATCTACTACAATTTAATGAAATATTGGAAATATGCACTACAGATTAAAAGTTTTTAATCTAAAAACGCTTTCAGATTTATATTTAAAATAAATGCTGTTCTTTTGGACTTTGTGTTGATCAAAGAAAAAATGCACCACACAAATTTGAAGCAGCACAAATGTTTTCAACACTGATAATAAAAAAATGTTTCTTGAGCAGCAAATCAGCATATTAGAATGATTTCTGAAGGATGGTGTGACACTGAAGACTGAAGTAATGATGCTGAAAATTGCTTTGCATCACAGAAATAAATTACATTTAAAAATACATACAAAAAAACATGTAGGTTCATTTACATAACAGAGAACGTCTGTGACCTAGTTTTTGCTAAAAACACTCATTAAGTTATCTGTCTCTGTCTTTTTTCAGTAGACCCACTGGGAGAAATATTGCAAGTTCAGGTGGCATGATGAATAGAGTTTTGTTTCCAGGCAGGTGCAAGCAGTATGTGTGCCAAATGATCTTCCAATGAGGAAAAACTTCTTTAAGTGAACACGTGTAGCTATTTCCTTCTATGTGCAGATGAATAAACATGGTTCTAAGTCATTCTTCTGTTCCTACAACAGTTTTCACTCAGTCAGTCACACTTATCCAGACTAGTGGAATCAAATTGCGTTTTAGCGCTGAGCAAACACACACACACAAAACCTAAACTAAACTAAATAAATGTTTCTATTTGGTTTTAAATTATTTTTATATTTTAAATTCTTAATTAAATAACAGAAAAAATATATACATTTTTCAGCCTTTTTCAGTATATATTTCAAAATGTAATTATTTATTGAACTGGCAAAGAATAATTATAATTCCAGTGCCCATATCACAAAAAACGAATACTAGCCTAAAAGACAAGTAAACAGTCAGCGATTAAATACGAAAAAGAAACTAATTACAAGCAATAGGACAAAAAACTACAGCAGAACAATTAAGAAATGCTACATCCATTGTATAAAGTAATTAAATTAATAAAAACACTATTTTCTTCACTGTGTAAATTAAATATATATTTCTTTTTATTAAAGTTACAAAAGTGATTTAGTCAAGAGCAATAAGAAATTCTCTTTTTTGTTGTTTAACATGAACGACAGACAACAGGAATATTAGACTGCTGTCACTTTAAGAGCTGCCCGGATCCAATGTACTGTTACACATGTGCTTTCTTTCTCGCGATATCGTCCTCTTTTGGAAGGCCAAACAAAGTAGTTTCGCTTTCACAACGAAGCACACAGCGTCTTCACGACATGGCGGCGACGGCAACAATACTACAGCGAGAATAAGTTACGCCTTCTTTCTTTGCGTGAACATTTGGGCGGCATTATGCAAATCTTCCCAGATAGTGATGTAGATATGTGGGGGCGTGTTAGAACGAGACGTTTTAGGTAGGCGTGGTTGACTCGCTTTTATAAAGAATATCTCTTTGGATTTGAGACTTTAGTCTTTGCAACTTTACAGATCTTCTTTATGCACCAAGAGCTTGTAACACTCCAAAGAGAAAGGAAAAATTGAAATCGCATTATATGACCCCTTTAAGACCTAAATTAGTGTGTTTATGAGGATATTTGCAAAGACGGCCATTTTGACACATACAAGTGTGGGTATTTAACCATTCAAGGCCTATAAAGCAGCAAAAATCACTCCGTTCAATACTCCGTCTTCGTGTGCAGAGCGCGCATACAGCGAAATTAGTTCTTTCGTTGTTGTTTGCGTTTAAACCGTTTAAAATCACTTGTTTTTATACCACAATGCTTAAAAATGTGTGTAAAAGATACGTTTTCGTGACCATGTAGCACAGCAATGTCATGTGAGCGTGAAACCGCAATCGAGACAATAGTAGAAAATCTCTACTGCTTGACAAATTTCTACCGGTTAATTGTGTCTACTGGTATATCACTCACCCCTAAAATAGAATAAAATACACTTTTTTTGACTCTCAAATGACCACTGACTTGCATTTTATGAATCACCAAGGACCCATGGTTTCAGCAAAAAAATTTCTTTACTGTTCTACTGAAGAAAAAAAAAAAGTCACCTACATCTTGAATGGTTTGAAGGGGAGTAAATTAAAAGCAAATTTTCATTTTTGGGTGAACCATCCCTTCAATGTGACTTCAAACATGAAAGCTAAATTGCACATGGAAGTCTCCTTTACTTGCTACTAAGTGTCTCAAACAAAACCATGAATGTCTTTCAAAGTTGTACTGGCATGAACCTCACAAACAGGCTCACCTTTATGTGCTGGTTGCTGGAATCTCTGAGCAGTGGGTTGGGCAGGCCAGCGCTGTGTTTCCTCCAGCAGTTGAAGAGATCCAGCACCGCTGTGCTGTGGCCCGCTGGCCACTCCTCCAGAAACTTCTGCCCCACCACCTTCAGATACCGCATCATCAGCTCCAGGATGCCGCCGTTCTGCATGTTCGCCAACAGGAACGCATGAACTTCCTTCCGCTCTGAGGAACCATGAAGAGCAGAGAGAAAAATCAAGGAAATGCAGAAAGGAATAAAACACAGACTAATAAGAAAAGCGCAGTTTCTGTACCTGACTCCATAGACACAATGTACTCAGAGGAGTTGGATCCACGGTTCAACTGGGAACCAGGTTTGCCGTCACACTGTGAGTCCAAGTTACTCAGGCTCTCCTCATCTTCATCATCTTCAAACTTTTTCAGTCTGGAAATAAAGCTCAAGTCAGTGTGACAAAGGAAGACTTTCTAAGGACATGTTTGATGTCTAATACACAACTATGTGCAGCAAGATTTCAGTCGAATGTGTTTTCATTGCTAGGATTCACTCAGCATGACAAAACAGAAATAGAAAATTACAAAATGTCTTATAGTGCATTGCTTGATATGGTCACAGCAGGTTGGAACCAAACCCCTGAATAGATTAATATTAAAATAAACACCTAGAGGGGAGGAATTTGAGCAGGAGTTCTTGGAAGTCAATCTTCTCTTCTTTCTTGCATTTGGTGTTACGGACACGTGCCGAGCGCCTCTTCGCCGTCTCTACGGTGTCCTCTACCACACGTTTTCTCTTGGTGCCTTTTTTCACTTTGTCATTCAAGGCGGCGTCCAGAGCTGTAGGGTGAAGAGCAATAACATCATCATTGTCATATATGCATGAAAACAAATGCTGAAATGCTCTTGAATTCAAGTTCTTTACAGCTGCCATAATCCTACGTTTCAAAAAGTTCTGTCGCTTTAAATGTGTGTAAAATGTACAGGGTGGTTGTCTTCAGTGGTGTCTGCATGAACACTTTCATCATATACACTACCGTTCAAAAGTTTGCAGTTTGTGAAATTTTTTTAATGTTTTTATTTGATCTATTTGATCAAAATTACAATAAAAACAGTAATACTGTGAAATTACTGCAATTTTAATTTTAACTGTTTTCTATTGTAATATATTTTAATATGTAATTTATTCTTGTGATGTAAAGCTGAATTTTCAGCATCATTAGCATCACATGATCCTTCAGAAATCATTCTGATTTGCTGTTCAAGAAACATATCTGTTGGAACATTCATCGTGTGCTCTTCCAATCGAAAAATATGTTGCTTTTACAGTCTCTTAATTTTAACATTTATGATACACAATGTACGTAGCAATAATTGAATGCATGAAAACACGTAATGGAATTTAAATGTTATTTTCAAATCCTTAATTCGTTCTCAAAGGTCAACACAGACAATCTGCTGTGTAATCCAGAATCAAAATACTTACAAAAACAAAAAGATTAAAAATGCCTTAAAATAAATAAATAGTTTTATTTTACTGTTAATTTTTTAAGGCACTTTCTATCTTTTCGTGACAGGAATCCTCACATCCAAAGCTCTGTAACACTGCATACATGTGCATGCGTCACATCTACATTGACACTGACCAGCAGTAGTGATCAAAGCTACGTTTTCAGCATTATTACTGCAGTCTTTAGTGTCACATGATCCTTCAGAAATCATTCTGATTTGCTGTTCAAGAAACATATCTGTTTATTTTTAATGTTGAAAACAGTTGTGCTGTTTAATATTTTTGAGATACATTTTCCCAGGATTCTTTGATGAACGGGAGCATTTATCTGAAATAGATTTTTTTTTACATTATAAATGTCTTTAATGTAAACTTTGATCAGTTTAATGTATCTGTACTAAATAAAATTATTAATTTATTTATTTTTTTATTCTTACTGACCCAGTCTTTTGAACAATAGTGTATATATGATTTGAGTGCTAAAATTTCAAACAGCCAAATTATGCATAGGGTAAATTTAATATTTTTGGTATCCCAGTCACAATGAAAGCATCCAAACTGAATTAGAAATTAAATATAGCAATATGTAACACTAGATTATTAAACATTTCTTGTGCTTTGTCTCTCAAGCGTTTCTCAAGTTAACTACTGTTTTATATATATATTTTATTTTACTGTTAATTTTTTAAGGCGCTTTCTATCTTTTCGTGACAGGAATCCTCACATCCAAAGCTCTGTAACACTGCATACATGTGCATGCGTCACATCTACATTGACACTGACCAGCAGTAGTGAGCGTGGTAACAGCGGTTTCCTCAGCTCCAGTGGCAGCAGTAGTGGTGACTGTGGTTGTAGTGGTGATCTCAATGACGTTCTGACTCTGCGGTACTCCTGCAGCAGCGCTGGGCTGGGTCAGCGGCTGGACAAAGAGCTCGGTGGATGGGGGCAGACTGGCACTCGGGCTACTGGGACCTGGCGGAGGGGCAGGGGGGGCCTGAGGTACGCTGACGGGTATGGGGGGCTGAGGGGGGTCTGAAGCAACAGTGGCGGGTGCTGGAGTGCTGGTGGGCGCTTGCACGAGGTAGTCCAGGTCGCGGTACATTGACAGGTCGATGCGGCGCCCAAAGTCAGGCCGTGGGACCAGACAAGCGTTCTGGTGTTTGTACATCGCCAAGAAACTCTCCCCAACACTCTTCCACCTATACGGATTAGATGCATCGCACAGACACACAGCAAAGTAATACTTGAATACTTAGTAATATATTTTATTAATAATATATAATATTTAATAAGTAGGCCTTTTTGATTTGAAAAAGAAAAAAAAATGTATTCATTTTAATATTATTCAATTTAATTTGAGCTTTAACTAGAGATGAGCGATATACACTACTGTTCAAAAGACTAGGGTCAGTCAAATTTTTTTTTTTTTTTTAAAGAAATTAAACCTTATTTGGCAAGGTTTAAAAAAAATGATCAAAAGTGACATTAAAGACATTATAATGTTCTATTTTAATGTTTCTATTCATTAAATAATTCTGACAAAAATACCATGCAGCACAATAATAATTTAATAAATTAGGCCTAATAATAAATGTTTCCCATACACCAAATAAGCATATTAGAATGATTTCTGAAGGATAATGGAGTAATGATGCTGAAACTTCAGCTTTACATCACAGGAATAAATTATACTTTTTATATACTAAAAGAAAAAAAACAGTTGTTTTAAACTGTAGTAAAATTTTACATTATTGCTATTTTACTGTATTTTACTGTTTACTGTAATGCAGCTTTGGTGAGCATAAGAGACTTCTTTCAAGAACGTTTTTTTTTTTTAAACGTACTGACCCCAAACTTTTGAACAGTAGACAGTAAAAATAAGCAGAAATCTGTCAACCGGTATAAATATATGTAGATTGAAGTATAATCTATAAAAATATTGAGTATTAACCCTTTAGGCGCCAGGGATTTTTGGGGAAAATGCTGGATTTTGACATCATGATTTCAAAAGGTTGTGGCTTGAAAGGGCTTAAAGATAGAGATCTACTACAAATTAGAAAAATGTTGGTCATGACCGAAGGTTTATGTGGGGTGTAAATATACTCATCTAATTTGCATATTATGACGTAATCAGAGGTGGCCATCTTCAATTTCATAATATTCAGGAAATAGTAGGTATTGAATGGATGTTTGAACTTATTTGCATGTTTTTTGTTTTTTTTTAGTGGCCATCTTCAATTTCATAATATTCAGGAAATAGTAGGTATTGAATGGATGTTTGAACTTATTTGCATGTTTTTTGTAGCTTTTTATCCTCATTCCAAATGATCAGTAAAGAGGAAACCAACAATAAAACAGGAGAAAGTACTCAATTATTACTATACTATATAGTAGTAAAATGCATGTGAACAGTAGCCTAGTTTTTGATCAGTTCATCAGTAATATTCAACTACGACCACGTTCTCCCCTGCCACCCCCATCCCCGTTGGGCAAGGGGTCGAAATGATCACTTGTTTGTGTTTCGTGAACACTCTCGCCTTCGCTTAGAGGGTTAATTTCTTTTATACCGACGATGATGAAACATTAAACTATCAATTGCTTTTTCATTTTTAATTTGTCACAAAAGCGGTCAATAGACATCAATAAATCAAATAAATAATGTCACTGATAATAACCCATGATATTCCTTCAAACAAAGCAGCCAAAACTCTCTGTGCATTAATGGTGGCATGGACTCACGTGAAGTATTTGATGGGCTGAACCAGCTGCAGGTCAGCTACAGGATGCCGTGTGAGTTTAGCCTGTCTCTGTCTCCTCAGTTCCAGCGCTTCCTCTACAATGCTGTGGGCTTCCTCCTCATCTACATCCACATACTGCACTGATACATCACTGCAGTGCAGCCAAAACACATGCACACAGACACAGGGTGATGAACATTACAAAATTTCTTCTTCAACAGTACAAATGGTGGATGCCACATTATAAGCTCAGCTGAATGAGTAATCAAAGGAACATACAGTTTGGAGAACATCTTCATAGAGTCTCGTCTGAGGCAGGACTGCTCTTCAAAGATCTTCTCTTTGAGCACTCGTCCCTTACTGTAACCCGTGTCCTTCTCCAGAGCCTTACAGATGTAGTACAGACAACCTATGGACAAACAGACCAGAACATAATGCTGTGACTACTCTGCTAACTCAGAATATGATGAAAAGCTAGCGGCAGGAAATCAAGGTAAAGGACTACATTTCAAAGACGGCATAAAACAGCATTCACAACAGTAACCGCCTACATGTTCAGTGGCCTTGGCTCCAGAAGTATTTTTCCCATTATATATATTTGAGAAAATCTTGAAAAAATCGGGTGTTCACACTTGGTTAGATTTATAAGAACCTTACAAAACTAAAGACAACTTGAGTTATTATAGGCAACAATGCCATTTTAATCTATTTATTTTGACTATAAAAAAAACTATTATTATTATTAATATTATAACAATATTTGTTATTTTTAAGTAAATTAAAATCCTGTGAAAATCCTGTGACATTACGAAGTAGCAGAAAGAAGGATAAAGAATGGATGGAATAAATCAAAATATTAAACTAAATAAGAAATACACAATTACTATAATAATTCTACTGTACTATAAAATAAATATTAAAAAAAACATTTACATACATTAAAAAATTATATAAATATTAGTACAACTGTAAAATTATTTTATATTATAATTTAATAATTATATTAAAATATATTATTGTGATATTTATGCAATAAGTAAAACCATCAAGCTTTTTTTGTTTTGGAGGAAAACTATATACACACTATATATTTAAATCTATTAATTCATCCATTCATTTACTGGTACATACATTTTGTTTTTGCTGCAAAATATCCAGTAATAAACAGATATGAAATCACACTGACTTACTGTAGAGTAGCATATACTTTTAAATGCATATGCTTTTAAAATCAAGGTCTTTATGAAAAAATTTATTGGATTTTTACTTCCAGAACTGGACTGTTGCATTCTCTACTTAGCAGAAAAATGCAAAGTGTGTTATGTTTCCTTGTCTATGCACTAGTATGCAGCCTTAGTTACATAAGCAGAATGTTGTTTCAGAGATCCGTTGATTAAAAATGATAAATCTGAGCACTAATGAATCATGCAGGGTCAATTTTGATTTTATGTCCAAAAGAAATAATGAATATTTAATGAATTAAGTTGATGACTGCTATAGCTGTGGCCTGATTCTAGAGGATCTGGGTTTCTAAAATCAAAAACATTTTGGTTTCCAAAACTCCAAAAGTTATAATCCACATCTTGCAGTGAGCATGGGAACGGTGTATGTTGTACAGTTGTGCAGAGGTTTCTGACTCACAGCTGTAGTCACTCAGAGCGTAGAGGACCGTGATGAGACTGTCAAGGCAGGGCCAGTGGTCCGGGTTACAGCGTAAGCCCACCTCAAACGCATGACGGGCCAAAGGCATGCTGGCCTTCTTCAAGGCCAACTTTCCCAGCTTAAACCACATATTCACATCTGTGGAGTCCAGCATGACAGCCTGCAAGACACATATATACAGTCAGAGACTCATATCAGAGACCCAACTGTGTCCAAATTGTCTGGTTAATGGAACTAATACCAAATTAAAAACAAATGTACACTATCATTCAAAAGTTCAGAGTCTATAAGATGTTTTAATGTCTGTGAAAGATGTCTCTTGTGTTATTCTCACCAAGGCTGCATTTATTTGATTAAAAAAAAAACAGTAATATTGTGAAATATTATTACAAGCTAAAATAACTGTTTTCTATTTGAATATATTTTAAAATGTAATTTATTCCTGTGATCAAAGCTGAATTTTCAGCATCATTACTCAAGTTTTCAGTGTCACATGATCCCTCAGAAATCATTCTAATATGCTGATCTGCAGTTCAAAAAATTATTATCTCTTATTATCAATGTTGCAAACAGCAATATTTTTGTGGAAACCCTGAATACAATGAATAGAAAGTTCAAAAGAACAGCATTTATTTGAAACAGAAAACTTTCATAACATTTTAAACGCTTTTACAGTCACTTTTGATCAATTTAATGTATCCTTGCTAAATGAAAGTATTAAAGGGTTAGTTCACCCAAAAATGCAAATTAGCTTGTGTTTATTCTCACCCCCGAGACATCCTAGGTGTATATGACTTTCTTCTTTCAGACGAATCTAGTCGGAGTTATATTAAAAATTGTCCTGGCTATTCCAAGCTCTATCATTGCAGTCAGCGGGTGTTGCAGTTGAGCAGTCCACAAGTCGTCAAATAAAGCTCGCGCATTCATAAAACGTGCCGCAGACGGCTCCGGGGGATGAATAAAGGACCCCTGTAGCGAATCCATGTGTTTTTTAAAAAGAAAAATATCCATATTTCAAACGTAATAAACACTTTTCTCTCACTTCCGGTGTCTGTAGGGCTGGGTATCGAGTTCGATACTTTTTAGGCTCTGACCGAATTGCCTCGATACCATCACCTTTGTGCAGTGGCTCAGGAGATGAGTCTTTGAGTTTGTATAAATGTCAACAAGCTGAAAAATAAAACCAACGTTTTTTTTAGATAATGTAATATTGTTAAAATTGATTTCATAAAATTGTTATCGGAAAAAGTATCGTTCAGGAACCGGTATCGAAGTCAAGATATCAGTATCGAAAATTTTTGAACGATACCCAGCCCTATGTGTCTGTAATACGCGCAAGGCGTTCCAGCGGATGACGCAGCACGTAGGCACAGCGCACGCGCCTCTGAGATATGCTAGTCTCGCGAGTTTGTTTATAGGAGCAAAGGAAGCAACGTTTCCTTACTTTAGCAAAGAAAACCAGTCTCTTCTTGGTTTATATCGAAATCATCCGACATTTTTCTTTGCAAATCTTCGGTTTGTACTTCTAATTAGAGACCGTTGTTTTGTTTTGTTCTCTCTCCGCATTCGTCACTAATCACGCAACGCATACATGCTGCATCATCCGCCAGAACTGCTTCAGTGTATGACAGTCAGCGGAAGTGAGCGAAAAGTGTTTATTACATTTGAAATATGGATATTTTTCTTACAAAAACACATGGATTCACTACAGGAGGCCTTTATTCATCTACCGGAGCCATCTGCGGCACGTTTTATTATGAATGCATGAGCTTTTATTTGACGACTTGTGGACTGCTCAACTGCAACACCCGCTGACTGCAATGATAGAGCTTGGAATAGCCAGGACAATTTTTAATATAACTCCGACTAGATTCGTCTGAAAGAAGAAAGTCATATACACCTAGGATGTCTCGGGGGTGAGTAAAACACAAGCTAATTTGCATTTTTGGGTGAACTAACCCTTAAATTAAAAGTCTTGCTGACCCCAAAGTTTTGAATGGTAGTGTAGTTCAATTAAATTGCTAAGTGAGCATGCAGGACAAATTATGAGACTTGCACTTAGTGATTTGTTCAAAGTACACATTTACCTGCACATAGAAGTCCATGGCAGTGTCTAAATCATCTTTGAGCACAGCAAGACTGGCCAGGTTTTTATAGGTGGAGTACTTCAACATCAGCCCAGGATGCTTGAGTCCAACTTTCTCATCTTCAGATGCCACTGCCTGGTGCAAGAAAAAAAAACGATCACTAACAATTTATCACATACTGCCTTTGAAAAACAGAAAGCAATAATAAAGCTAAAGCTAAATATAAAATTAAAGATATTCTGGATTTCATGGTAAGATGTTATAATGATCAGAGTCTGCTGTACCTCCTTGAGCAGCGGCGTCCTGAGGAGCTCATGGTAGGCTTTGGCAGACTCGTCAAACTTGTCATGTTTCTGCAGATCAAGAGCTTTATGATACAGAGCAAACGCTTCTGCCTCCTGAAATACAAATGAGAAGGAAACGGTGAAATTGGATTGAACCATTTTATTTTTATTAACCTCTTCTAGCCTACCGTATCATATTTGATAAACAAAAAAGGCCTCTAAATGCTCAATATGACCATAACTGCTGAAAAGCCTGTTATTCACAAGCTACATGTTTCTGTCATCTGACTGACAGTTCATACTTAAGTAAAAAGTATTTTAATTGTAAAAAAAGCTCCCCTTTCAGCTTGTGATTCATGTGTCTTTTTGCTTTGAAATCTTGACTGATTTTTATAAAGAAAATGTAATAACTTTTATATTATTAGGAATATATTCACGATGGATTGAAGCAACTTATGTTTACTTGATTATCTATACATTAGTTTTTAGAAATATCATGTTAAAATGTGAGCATTAAAAATGATCTATCAGTCTTTTGATGAAGGTTTATTTGTATATCTCTCAATCATCATTGCATTATATGTTTTGCCCCCACAATAAAAAACTAAGACATTATTGAGAGATATACAGTGACAACTGATATTTATATGCATTTTATGCGATTAGTCTGCTATACTGTTATAAAGATCTCACTGATTTGCAATGATTACAATCATAATTTCATTTTACTCTAATAAATATCAGCATCTGCAACAAATTGCATATTCTTTGCTCAGTTTGGGCCTCTGAATAAACAAAAAGATATTTTTGATTCAATAAAAATGAGCTGCATATATTCTCCTATATTATATGAGCCATAAAAGCCTCATATAATATATACTACTATTTTTATTTCGATTAATCTATCGACTAATTTATCGATTAATCTAACCGATTAATTTCCCACACACAAAAATCAACAATTTTACTTAAGAATATTTTATTAAACTATATTTTATTAAACCAAATGAAATCCAAATTTCTATGAAATCCTCTTTTTAAAGCAAAAGTAAAGTGCATCCATCTCATAGTCCAAATCACTGAAATCAAAGATCAGTATTATAGTGTAAGAATGACAACATATCCACGTGTTCTAGTCTACTAATAATAAAATTATAATCAAAAAACACTTTTTAAAGGAGTATTTACCAGAAATGTTATTTACCAGAATTTATTTAGGAGAAAAATGTAAATGTGCAGTATTTCTGAAAAAAAAAGAAAAAAAAAACTTCAATCAATTAATTGGAGATGCCTTTGATTATTAAAATTTAATGGAACCATTAAAATGGAATCCAGAAAATAATGGAAAACAGAATTTGGTAAAGATAAAACTGTAAAACTCAATTAATTAGACAGGCTTTTTTATTAATAAAATTTAATTTAACCATTAAAACAGAGTATAGAAAAATGGAAATTTGGAAATAAAACGGATTTCATAGGGCCCTATAATTATAATTAATTTTTTGGGGGTAATAAAAATAGATGTAAGTGAACAATAGCCTTTAAAATTACTTAAAATACATATATAATAGCAACGAGGCAATAATAATTAGTAATAAATAAATAAAATACCAAAAGCAAGAAATCATATGGTTTTATTGAACAAAACTGTTAAAACATTGCTGTGCGATCTAATACTTGTTTAATATTGACCAAGCACCATTTCATTCAAATGTCCACTTAATCTTTAATATTTGGCCATTTCTTTAGGACAGAAATGCTATAGCCACTGTAATTAAAAGAATATGTGGACATCAAAACGTGTAAACTCAGAGTGAGGGTTTGAGCTTTTTTCCTGAGTTTGCGTAGATTTATAAATGATTTACCTTACAAATCTAATGAAATGGCGCATGTTGCGTTCCCAGATGAACGTTATAATAAACCCAAACTCACAACAACATGCAGAGATGGAGTTTGAGATGCTCCACACATGTAAATGATAACAGTTCCTGTGGAACTATTGTGAACAGAGCCGCTGTGTGACGCATGTACTTAACCTACACGCAGAGCCGGATTTACCTCTTATCATGACAGGCAAAACAAATTTTTGGGCCCTCCTTCCTTATCAATATATAATATTAGAACCCCAGCAAACAAAAATATTTCGTAATCAGTGATAACTGTTACAGTGTTTTCTATCACAATAAGTGCCTATGTTCAGTGTTACGACCGTTTCTTTTGGTAAATATTATCAGCCAATAAAGATCGAATGTAGTTCTTTCTTTGAGAACGGAGAACCGTTCCATTAATAGGCTCCGGTGTCGTGGCCATACCACTTTCGGGAGTGCATTATTTCTCTAATAATTTTAATGGCCTGGAGTCACAACCACCTCAAGGCACTGTTCAGATGATTCATTTCAAGACATCTGTCATGTTTGCATACTGAAATCTTGTGTGTGCTTAAGTAATTTCTTATGCACATCATCCCAAACCTTCCGTTGCAAATTCCAAAATGTCATTTTAGAGCTAATAACAGACTTGCGCTATTGATATGCAGGCTAATGCAGTTATTAGAGAGAGAGAGAGGGAGAGGGAGAGATTAAGCACGCGTGAATACCTGCGTCTGTGCGTCTCTCAGCAGCAGCGTCTACTAATAGCGAATATTTTAGTTGAACTGCTTCAAGAACCTTGCTACTAAGAGATGCCATGTAGCTTTTCAGCTGTGAAACTATTTTATTGATAAATTCGCGGGGCAGCGCTGACGAGTTTCTGTCCGCATCTCCGCATGTGTGCGTCTGTGTGTGTGCGTCTGAGAATGAGAACGGGAGAAAGAAAGCGCAATTTCCATAGCTACATAAAAAGGTGGAAAACATGGAAACAGCTTGTCATTTTTACCCTATTGGTTGTTATATTTGTCTTCTGGGGTTTTGGTTCTTTACTGTTGTAGATTGAGTTTAAAAAAAAAAAGATATATCTCTCTTCATTGTGTTTGGGCCCCCCCTGGATGAGTGAGCATAGGCATGTGCCTAGAATGCTAAAAAAAGATATATCTCTCTTCATTGTGTTTGGGGCCCCCCTGGACGAGCGAGCATAGGCACGTGCCTAGAATGCCTATGCATAAATCCGGCCCTGCCTAATAATTAAAGCGCATATACTGTATTAGAACTGCATCGCATATAATTATTTAATTAAATCGTGGCGTTTGTGAATTTACAATTATGCTCAATTATGATTTTTAAATGGGTTTAATAATATCATGCAGCCTTGGGAAACAGTCTAATAATGTGTTTTATGGATTCTCGTCCGTGAAATGCGCCACTTTTTTTATTTTATTTTGCCGGTTAGTCAACGCGAGCAAAATGAAGTCGAGGATTTTTTAAAAATCGAATAGCCGAATAAAATCGACGAATCGATCTATCCAATATGATACTCAACAAAAAACACATACGCAAACGTTTTCATGTACATTTTGCCAAAAGGTTCAATAAACAATTCGACTGAAAAAAAAATTCAGGCTTTAAAGGGTAAAAAAAAAAATACATGAAACAGATCAAAAAGAAAGTTACTTGAAAGCATCTGACTCACCTGGGCTTCCTTCGTTTGACTTGTTTTAGTGCTTCTGAAGGCGTCTTCATGCTCATCTGCAGCATGAGATGCTGCATTCAGAGCAGCTATCCGGATCTGTGATTTGTAGAAGATACATGAATACAGTGAACAAATGAAATGAACAACATGACAGAAGCAGGTCAAACGCTCATATGAGGTAGTTTTAGGTTAATAATAACAAAGCATAAAACATACAGAGTGACTTACCATGTTTCTTATTTATTAAGGATCATTCACTCCAGTCATCAGCATCTGTTGTTGTCAAGAAAAGAAAAACAATTATTTAAATAAATTGGTTAACTGGATCAGAATCCAGAATCATTATGACTACTTACCAAAAAATGGGGGGAAAAATTACATTCAATTGATTTGAGCAGTGCTAGTTCATAATATCTATCACCTCTGTGAAGTTGGCACCCCATAAAAAGAAATAATCACCAAAACAATGCCATTCGTTTGTGCTGATTTGTGCCGCAAAAATGAACATTTGTGCTGGTTTGGTGTTTGAGATTTTAAAGGGGCCATAGGATGCCCATTTTCCACAAGTTGATATGATTCTTTAGTGTCTTAATGAAAAGTCTGTAACATAGTTTGGTTAAAATTTCTCAATGGTAGTGTAAAAATCACCTTTAGCCTGTCAAAAACAGCTCTTTTCAGAGCATGCCGTTTTGTAGCATTTTCCTTTAATATAATAATATTATTTTAATTAGGGGTGCACTATATATCAAAATATAATCAATATCGCATTATGGCTTAATGCCATAGTCATATCACGATGGTTGCGATTGAATTAAATAAAAATACCTATGTGCTGCAGTTTTCAATGTGCAGCCCATGACATGCAGCGCTTCACTCTGAAACATGCAGCGCATGTGGCAAACCACCAAAATAAAAGCAGTTTATTATTTGATTTTGAGCAGAGATGCACCGATCGACCATCGGACATAAATCGGAACCGGACGGTTTTTTATTTTATTTCAGAGTCTGTAAACGGCGTTAACAGAGGCCAGAGACGCAAAGAGGAGAAAATACATTAGCAGGCAGAGCAAGCTCACTGTTCACAATGCGCAAAGTATGAATGTATATCTGAGGGAAACTGACTGTCTTAAAGGGGTGTGACGTCACACAGACAGGCATCTGAGATCGGCTCGATTTGAGAAAGGGGAAAATATTTTAGTAGATTAACAAAAAAACACCGGGTGGATTTTTATCACTTTAGGGTGGTTGTGTACACACACTGCCTACACACATTTCAGTTCAAACAACTTGTAAAAGTGCATGTAGCATTATATGACTCCTTTAAACATTATTTTTTTGAGTGCGTGACATCACTCTCCACCCTATGTTGCCCAAATCGCTCCAAATCAGTGCAGTTCGTTTGTGCTGGGTTTGTGCCGTTAAAACAAACGCTCTATGTATTTCCCTTCCTTATATAACCAAAAAGTTTTCGGGAGCTGTGACGTCACTCTCCACCCCAGTTTGTCTAAATCGCACAAAACCGATGTCATTCATTTGTGCTCAATTTGTGCCGTTGAAATGAACATCAAATATATTTCCCCTTCTTAGAAATAACAAACAGAATTCGAGGCAGTGACGTCACTCTCCACCCCATGCCGTCCAAATCTCTCCAAACCGGTGCCGTTCGTTTGTGCTGGGTTTGTGCCGTTAAAATAAACAATGTAACCATGACCTCTTCTTAAATATAATGAAAACTTCACTCTCCACCCCATTTAGTGCGGCCACAGAGTTTTTAGGTTGCTATGTGATAGATAGATAGATAGATAGATAGATAGATAGTAGAAATAACAAACAGAATTCGAGGCAGTGACGTCACTCTCCACCCCATGCCGTCCAAATCTCTCCAAACCGGTGCCGTTCGTTTGTGCTGGGTTTGTGCCGTTAAAATAAACAATGTAACCATGACCTCTTCTTAAATATAATGAAAACTTCACTCTCCACCCCATTTAGTGCGGCCACAGAGTTTTTAGGTTGCTATGTGATAGATAGATAGATAGATAGATAGATAGATAGATAGATAGATAGATTCGTCAGACATCGTATCGATGTATCGATCCATATCGATGAATCGTTACACCCCTAATAGATAGACAGACAGACAGACAGACAGATAAGAAATATTAGATAGAGTGGAAGCCTAAATGAATGGCAGCTTAATTGAGTCTAATGAGCTTCAGTGTGTTTAGATTAGAATTTTGACAGTTGGAGTTTGAATAGTCTTGGCTCATCTGAACATTCCATCAATGTAATTCTATGGGATTTTTATGATTTTTAATCTTCATTTTTATGAAAACCGTAAGTCCAATCAGTTAGAAAAGATCTAGCACACTCGGTTAGATCAGTCTGAAGTGCTGGGCTGAGTTTGTAGAGTTAAAGCGCTAGGAGGAGTTATCAGAAATTTTAGTCTCAGAAGAATGATAATAAGAAGTTTCAATAACATTTCAATAAGTTGGATTTTGGCATATCACATTACTGTATATAATTACATTTCTACACATTTTTGATGTTCTTCTTGATTGTCCCTTGTACCTAATTTAGAAAAGGGGCATTTTAGAAGATTTTCAGTAAATGCATAAAATTGTTTGTGGCGTCAACAAGTACACATGGAATGGGTTATTTTTATGGTGTAGAGGAAAAGTCTGTATAACTTTGTGATTGTGAACGGAATTTCAGAATATGTACGGAGTACAAATAGCATGGACTACTCTTTGTGTGACTGTAAAAAATACTGTTTGCACTTACCATAAACAAGATGCTATTTGTTGAAATGTACCCTTCAAGCACACAGTATCTACCACTATTTACATTCAGCATACATTTATTCGACATTTTTTACCATACTTTTCTATAATTCACTTCATGCCTTAGTGCAGGGTATTTTTGTCCCCAACAATGGGACAAGATTAAGTTACCTCCTCTAAGATACACAATGCCATGCAATAACAATCAAATTGGTCAGTGTTTCCAATTTCCCAGACAGTATGTTGTATATGCTAAGCTCCCAATAACATGGCAATAAAAGTGCATTGTTCTTGAGGGAGCATTTTCCCCATGACACACATCTATTGTGCATTGGAATCATGGCGGATTTCACTGTTAGCTTGATTAACTAATACAAAAACATTCATCAGATGGTTCGCAAAACAACGGTGTTGTTGCACACATTGGTAGTGTTATTGTTAACAGCGCTATGTTTATCAACCCCATACCATACAATAACAACAACAGGCTAACAATGCTAGCAGCACAAGCCCAGCTGACCTTACAACAGAAACTGCGTTTCTATTCAACGCACAATTTCCTATTACTTTATAAATGTAGGATACTTTCCCAGTGAGTCCAGATGCAAACTTGTGTTTTGTGTTTGCGTGTATGATGTTTTGATGGAGAGCTGCTACTCACCAGCTGCATGCATGATCTTCTGCTCGGAGGAGAGTCGCTGAAGTCAGTGTCGAGCGCTCCGATTGGACGAGTGAGTACACGCGCGCCTGCAAGCAGCCAATCACGTGTCAGATCTCAGTTTTTAATGTTCTGTTTCTCAATCAGTCGTTGGAGATTCGTCAGTGTAATAAATAAATAAATATTTTTAGATAGATAGAAAGATGATAGATAGACGGATAGATAGATAGATGATAGATAGACGGATAGATAGATAGATGATAGATAGAAAGATGATAGATAGATAGATAGATAGATAGAT
>NW_015544295.1:811381-814121 GCF_001515605.1 Sinocyclocheilus anshuiensis | reverse complement strand
GATAGATAGATAGAAAGATGATAGATAGAAAGATAGATAGATGATAGATAGATAGAAAGATGAGATAGATAGATGATAGATAGATAGATAGACAGATGATAGATAGAATAGATAGATAGATAGATCTGTAGAATAGATAGATCGATAGAATAGATAGAATAGATAGATAGATATACATAGATAGATAGATAGATAGACAGATAGATAGATCGATAGATAGACAGATGATAGATAGATAGATGATAGATAGATAGATAGACGGATAGATAGATAGATGATAGATAGATAGATAGAAAGATGATAGATAGAAAGATAGATAGATGATAGATAGATAGAAAGATGAGATAGATAGATGATAGATAGATAGATAGACAGATGATAGATAGAATAGATAGATAGATAGATCTGTAGAATAGATAGATCGATAGAATAGATAGAATAGATAGATAGATATACATAGATAGATAGATAGATAGACAGATAGATAGATCGATAGATAGACAGATGATAGATAGATAGATGATAGATAGATAGACGGATAGATAGATAGATGATAGAAAGATGATAGATAGATAGACGAATAGATAGATAGCTGATAGATAGAAAGATGATAGATAGATAGAAAGATAGATAGATAGATGATAGATAGATATAAAGATGATAGATAGGATAGATAGATTATAGATAGATAGATAGATAGATAGATAGAAAGATGATAGACAGATGTTAGATAGATAGATAGAAAGATGATAGACAGCTAGATAGATAGAAAGATGATAGAGAGAAAGATGATAGATAGATAGATAGAAAGATGATAGACAGACAGATGATAGATAGATAGATGATAGATAGATAGAAAGATGATAGACAGATAGATATAGATAGAAAGATGATAGATAGACAGACAGATAGATAGACAGATAGACAGATGATAGATAGATAGATGATAGATAGATGATAGATAGACAGATGATAGATAGATAGACAGATAGATAGATAGATAGATCGATAGATAGACAGATGATAGATAGATAGATAGATAGATAAGTCAGAAGATAGATAGATAGATAGATAGATAGATAGATAGATAGATAGGTAAGATAGATCGATAGAATAGATGATAGATAGATAGATAGATAGATAGATAGATAGATAGATAGATAGATTAAATGGCTTTTATTCAAAAATACTATTCACTTCATAGTAATAATAATTATTATTATTATTATTATTATCATTGTAATCATTTATTATTATAAAGTGTGAATAGTATTTTTGAATAAAATAGCACCCTGCCAAATTCAGACTCCATTTAACAAATTTAATTCTGCAAAAATTCAAGTATTGCACTAGACAGGTCACATGACATACAAAAACAGGTTTATATTCAAATGAAAAATGACTTCTAGAAAAATCATTACAACAATTTGCAGATGGCAAATTTGATTTCACTGTTTTTAATCAATCACAAATATCAATCAATTTAGCGGTCACACAAAAAAACTATAAAAAAAACCTCTTAAATAATAACCTTAGTGTCACTGAACTACAAACATACCATAAATAAAACTTCATAGTCTATATAACTAAACATCATTAATATCTTGTACCTAAAATGTCCTATAGAACATCAACCTCTCAAACAAACAAATAATAATAGCATTCTCTCAGCATGGTTCTCAAAACACACTGGACAGATAAAGATGACAGCAGCCACGAACATTCCAGAGATGTTTTTACGATAACCAAGATCTCTCCAGCTGATTTAGCTCTAAAACCCAACCAATCCAGCAGCGCTTCTCTGGCTTCCTGAAGCGCTCTCTCTGCCTGAACCCAACTGAGACAGACTAGACGCTCTCGAGTTAAGAGCCGAGCACACGGATCCGTTCGCTCTGGAGGACGTTGAGGCTTTGGACTGAGGACTGACACTACTGACTGAGCTGCCTGAGCGAGAGCCTCCGTCAGCCCTCTGGTGGTTTGAAGAGTAAGAGGACTCTCGGCTCCTCTCAGGGGCCTCAAACTCAAGTGGCTCCTGTAAAGGTGGGGAGGCACGACAAAAGCTGACTGGACTCAGAGGCACTTCCTGTTGGGAATGAGGCCGGGGAAAGTCTTCAGTGTTAGCAGGAGGTTCTGAATGAGTCCTGGATTCAGGTTGAGGGATGTCTGCCGTCTGTGTGGTGATTAGAGAAATAAGAATAATATTGTAATTAAATACTAATAAATATTAAAAATCAATACAAATAAATACACTACCATTTAAAAGTTTGGGGTTGAAAGTCTTATTAATCTTTTCCAAAAATGTCTCTTCTGCTCACTAAGGCTGCAGTTATTTGATGAAAACAAAAAGAATTAAAACAGCAATTTTGTGAAATATTATATTTTGAAATAACTATTTTCTATTTTAATATATTGTAAAATATAATTTATGCCTGTGATCAAAGTGTCCTTTTGTTGCATTATAAATGTCTTTTCTGTTACCTTTTTCATCAATTTAATGCATCCTTGCTGAATGAAAACATTAATATGTGATATAATTATTTATATTAGTGCTGTCAAACGATTAATCGCAATTAATCGCATCCAAAATAAGTGTGTAATATATATATAAATAATGTGTGTATACTATGTATATTTATGTATAAATACAAACACATGCATGTATATATTTGAGAAAAATATGTTGTTTATATATTATATTTATATATAAGAATATAAATATATAAATGTATATACATGTAAA
>NW_015544295.1:806203-810334 GCF_001515605.1 Sinocyclocheilus anshuiensis | reverse complement strand
ATATTACATTTACATTTAGTCATTTATATTACATTTATATTAACATGAATAAAAATATATATTTGTATTTTAAAAATCTAACTGACCGCAAACTTTTAAAAAGTAGTTAATAAATCATAAAACAAACAAATAAATAAAATAAACGTTTCTTTATTTTTATTGAATATTTTTGGAATGTTTTTTGTTTCTCTTATTTCTACCCACTGCTAAACTCTCCCTCCTCTCCTCATTTCTCTGGTTTTCTTGGCCGACGTGTGTCCTCTCTGTTGAGGAGAGCTGAGGATGCCCAAGAAGCCCAAAGTCTGATTGGTCTATTCCAGCCATAGACGCAAACTGGCCAAGCCTAACATACAGCCAAGTATGAAAATGCCAATGAAATTTTTGAAGATTCAACATTTTAAAAACAGTATGGCATCAAGACTTTTGATTAAATAAGGCATAAACAGTAATGCATAAATCATTCAGTAGATAGTAGTAAAATGTGAGATCAGACAGACCCAGCGTCTTTCAGCAGATCTAGGAATGCGTGGAATTTTTGGAAGGAGGATTCGATGCTTTCCAGCACATGTTCATCCTCCAGAACAGAGGCGCTGAGATGGGCTTCCAACTGGGATTGATTCAGACTGCGCAAACGCTCATTCTCCAGCTCCAGCTGCAGGAAGAGGCATATTAATATACGCTCACATAACTTTTCATTTTACAAGCCGAATAACGGGGGATACTTGTACCTCCACCAGGCGAGAGTTGGTTTTCAGCCTGTTGTTCCTCTCCTCCACCAGCCTCAGACGACACTCTTCCAGCTCCACCTGTGCATGAAGAGAGGAACTGCACTGTATTGTCCTTTATATATTTACATTTAGTCATTTTGCAGACGCTTTTATCCAAAGCGACTTACAATATATACAGTGGCACCAAACCATTTACCATCTCATACATTTAAGCCACGCTCAAAAAAAACAATACATAAATAACATAAATATTCTGATTGTCATTACATTAGACTACAAAATATCAAAATCTTGTGTCACTGTATACTACTTCAGCTTTGGGCATTTTTTTTTGTTATAATCACAATAAAACTGGAACTTTTTGTCATGATATAATTTATCTTTGCTACTTTTCATGAATTATATTTGTTATTTTACTGCTGTCCTAGTTTTCAAACTATGGAAAGTAATCATAAAAATGAGAATTACATGATTATTACAAATTTAACAATAATAATCTAAACGGAAGGATAAACATAAGCCATTACAATATTTATTGTATGAACATTATTTATATATTTTTCAAAACATTTGACTTTACCACCAATCCAATCGATTTTGCTTTGTTTGTTTTTTTAAGTTAGTGTGCTTGTTTACAGCAGTGTGATTGAAGAGCTTGAGATGAAGTATGAGATTCATGCTGCATTAAGAAAACAACAAAAAGGTGTGCATTTCAAATCAACTGGGGATTTTGTCAAATTATGCAAAGTGTTTTTTATTATTTGTGTGCATTTAAAATACATACAACCCTAACCATAAAATTAGCTTTACTAAATAGCTTTAAACTATACAACTACAATACATTATATGAGAAGCGGTGGAAATGTACATGACGTCCATTACTGAAAAACTGAGGGAAAGGAATACTCATGTCATGTGATGCATGTTGGAAAGTTTTAGTGGACAAATTAAATAAACTGAAAATCTGAAAAGTGTATTTTAAAAGGATAGTTCATCCAAAAATGACAATTTGCTGTTAATTTCCTCATTGAGGCTATTCAAGATGTAGATGATTTTTCTTCAGCAGAACAGTAAAGAAGATTTTTAGCTGAACTCATGGTCGTTGGTAAATCATAAAATGCAAGGCAGTGGTTACCGTCAAAAAAAAAAGAAAAAGCATATCAGGCAACACAAAAATGTCTGGTTCACGAATGAATCATTATTTTTAATCATTAACCAGTTCACCAAATCGGACTGAATCATCTGAAATAGTTTGCGCCTCAAGCAGCACAGATCAAGTTCCAAATCCAAATCCAAATTTGCCAAAAGTAAGTACATGATCCTATGATGCTAGGTTTTGCCGACTCATAAATTGCTCTAGTTCCTCCAACAGTCACTGAACTGAGAACTGATGAGCTGCTGATAATGTTGTAAATAATGCACAGACTGAACAAGACCTCAATATATCATCAGGAACCACAGGTATTCATTTTGTGCCGCCTGATATGCTATTTTTGACCCTCAAAGTGACGGCAGCTGTTGACTTGCATTTTATGAATCACCAATGACCACAGATTTAGCTAAAAATCTTCTTTACAGTTCTGCAGAATCCATGTGACCTCTTGAAAAACTAAAGTGAGTATGTTTTATTTTTTCTAGCTCTCTTAACAAGCTTCCTCCTTCAATAAGCACATGAGAGAGAACAATTTGACAGGCTGTTACTGCGGCACCTGTAATCGATTATTCTCCCTCTCTAGTCGTCTGAACTGGTAGCTTGTGATTTTCTCCTGAGGACCCAGTACATCTGCACCATCCACCTCCTCCGACTCTGACTCCGTCTCAACGGTTACCCGCACAGAGGTGGCGTTCTGATGAAGAAAGCCATCAAGACATCCTCAACACATTCCACACTAAAGGTCTTCGCAGAAATCCGAAATTTTTGCACGTTCTGCAAAAATAAATACGACCTTCACGTTGTTTCAATCACGTTTTTTCGTCCGTCATAAAAAAATTCGGACCAGGTTCGATTTTCTGCGGTTTCACATCTGTAGCAAGCATTTTGATAGGAAAGGATGACGAATACGAAAAACAAACGCATACGAAAATTTAGGACTTTAGAGTTTTAAAAAATGCGACTCAACTTACAAGTCAGTCTACTAAATGTATAATAGTCAACGTAAAAATTTACATGAAATAAATTTAGCAATAAAACAGTCCTTACTTGAAAACTCTGGTCTGTCAGCCCATCAGTCTGTGATGCACCTCTTTATGGACAAAGAGAGACACATTCACTCATCTTATTGACTTGAATGGAAGTATTGAAGGATTGAATTGCTTCTCATACATCTGGATACTTTCTGGAACAGTTCCTGTTCAACCTGTCTGAAATCTATCCTACAAGTGATATATCGCTAACATCTTACCTTTGTAAGCCAGCCCGTGCAGCAGTGCGCCACGGGACGTACCCCACTGAACCAGGCCGAGGCGGCCTCCACACAGAGTTTACAGACGACGACCGGCGAGATCCTGCAGAGAACGGCATTAAATGGTCCAAAAGAACCTACAGAACAAAAAATAAATAAATAGCCAAAATACTGCACATACCAATTCGATATGTAGCTTTTCCTGCATTCTTCCTCCTTAACTGCCGTGATTGATCAAGAGTGCTTTTGGGAGAAGGAGGTTTAAGCCACAGATACTGAAACACAACACATCGACAATGAGTTCATGTAGCCAATATCCAACCATCTAAAATATATAAACATGCAAGAGTTGTCTGACCTGTGAGTCATGGCTTTTAGTGTTCATGAGAACTTTTTTGAGCACAGCCTTCACCACATTATTATCTAAGAGACAAATGACAAAATGTGATTTGGAGGTCTACCTTGCTGTCTTAAAGTGCAAGTGCTGACCAGGTACCATTATCATTTTGTTCATTAGAATATTACGTCAACATAAAACCGCATTCACAAGCCATTTTATGTCTGTAATGTAATGTATTTCTAAATGCACCAAAATATTAGATGATAAAAAAGTATAATACCATTCAAACATTTGTAAGAAATCAGTAACTTTTTTTTTTTGAAAGACATGGACTTAAATTGAAATAAAATGACAGTAAAAAGATTCATAAAGTTACAAAAGATTTCTACAAAAATATAACAATAAAATAATAATAGCCCAACTGTTTTCAACAATGATAATAATAATAATATTTAATGTTTCTTGAGCATCAAACCTTTTAAACCATTAATATATATATATATATAAATTTAAAATGTTTACATTTTAAAGTATTACTATTTTTACTGTTCTTCTAATAAAACAGTCTTGGCAAGCATTTCAAAAAATTAAAATCAAAAAAAAATCTAATAAAAAAAAAAAATCTTTCTGACCCCAAACTTTTGAATGGTAGTGTAGCGCT
>NW_015544295.1:801930-805954 GCF_001515605.1 Sinocyclocheilus anshuiensis | reverse complement strand
CCGATCAGTGGGTTTCTCCTGATGTCAAGCACACACAGAGTGGAATTGGACTGAAGCATCTGCTCTAGAACTTGAGCTCCTTCATTCGAGATCCCACAACGCTGCAGGTCCACCGCTAGGGGAATATAACATGGGAATGTGGGTGTCTACGAGCTTCTGATATACAGTATATGTACGTGTATGTGTGGACGAGTGACTTGTCAAACCTTTGACCCACAGGTCCTCTGTAAGCTCGCGGGAGAGTGCCGTCACTCCTCGGTCTCCGATCAGGATGTTGTCGTTGAGAGTGATTCTGCGCAGTCCGCTCATTGCTTCAAACTCTGCTTTCCTGTAGCGCAAAGTCTCCACCCACGCCGTGCTATGCCGTCTCATTGCCTGGTGCTAAACCACAGATGAGCCTCATGAATCTGAGGAGGTTCTAACTTTTTATCATGACATTTAAAGCAGATCTTTTTTTTTCACAGGTAATTCTTTTGGAGGATAATTTATTTACGTAGACTTCCAGGAATGAATAATGTTAACAAATGTTCACTTGTACCTTTATGATGTTCGCCATATGCTCCGCTCCCTGCCAGGTGATATTACAGGAAGAGAAATCCACTGTCTTAATCGTTGAGGAATATTTCACACTCTGACAGATGACTGAATGACAGAACCATATATCAAACAGAAAATTTTTGCATTAATAACTCATACATACAATATTCAGCACATTCAAAAATATATGTATACAACATTTGCACATGTAGTCAATTAAGTTTCTCACAGATAATGAATGACATAAATGAATGAATGACTTAAAGGTGCAGTAAGAGATCTTGGAAAATGCTAACTTTAGCCTGATAGCACTGAAAGCGAACGTCCCACCCTCCCTGCAATCGCCGTCCAAAGCCACTCCCCCTGAACGCATATATGCTCACAGACCAGAGACAACATTACTACAATAGGCTACATCAGCGGTTCCCAATTCCAGCCCATGTTCCGAAGTTAAAGGCATATAACACTGTTCTAGTGGTTTTTGGATATTTTAATAAAAAAATCTTACATATTGTGCCTTTAAGTAAACTTCAACAGATTTCCCCTGCTCAGGGATTAGGGAGCAATGAACACTGTGTTATCATATCGATCGGAACACAGTTCATGCACGTAGCTCTCTTCTAACGAGCTGGTTATCTGAATCGGGATGTGAAGAGACTTTCAACCAGCATAACAAAAAATGTTTCTGAAGACAATCACCTATTGCACCTTTAAATGTCATAATCTGCCTGATGATTTTAACTCACCTTCTAAACCTTGATCTGCGATTTGACAGTGTGCTAAAGACAGATACTCCAATGACACACTCTTAGCTAAACCCTAAGGGAAATTACGATGTTAATTAAACAAGTTCTCAAACAATACATAAAAGGATTTAAATAAAAACACAATAAAAATCAAACAATTTTTTCAATGAAATAAAAATTAAACAAATGGAAAATAAAACAAATTTAAACAAATAAATCAATAAAAAAATTAATTAATTAAAATAAATAAATACAATAAATAAAACATTAAAAAAAATAATGAGGCATTAATATATAATAAAATAAAAAATAAAATAAAATACATAAAAAAACATCAGAAATAAAACAACTAAAATAAACAAATAATTTAAACAAAACACTTAAAGCAAATTAAAAAGCACAAAAACTAAAAAAAATTAATTAAAAAAATAAATACATCCATCCACACATACAAACATTCACACATTATAATCATTATACATTATATAATCATTATAATATATAATCATTCACACATTATAAACAATATAATCAATATCAAAGAGAGAGACTAAATATTTCACTCCACCTTTGTAAGAGCCGTGAGGTCCCTCTCTCTCAGTGGCAAACCGTGCAGCTGAAGGGTCTTTAGGCTGCTTGACTCACACAGGCACTTTTGCACAGCCTTGCACAACTGAAAAGTCATATTCTTGGAATGAATCAAAGGGGTCTTCTTCTTACTATGAGACCTGGAAGAACCTGAGAAGATAAAGACACTCCATCATAATAAGATTCACCTCACTGATGAGTTTTGATGAACCAGGACAGCTTCCTCAGCTAAAACACGGCTACACAATATGTTTCTTTGCAATTTAATTAAATTACAATGACTGCTGGGCTGTACAAATGTTCTAGATGGCATGTTGTACATTACATAACACATGTGCAGTATAATGCATTTTCATCAGATGCTTTTTGTGCACTATAATAGATAAAACAAATACTGTGTATGGAAAGCCGTTTTAACATTTAATCTATAAGCCATACTAGTATCTATTTTCATGGTACTAGTGCTTATTCTTTAGCTACTAGTGCTTATTCATTAGGTACTAGTGTTTATTCATTAACTACTAGTGCTTATTCTTTAACTACTAGTGCTTATTCTTTAGCTGCTTATTCTTTAGCTACTAGTGCTTATTCATTAGGTACTAGTAGGGCTGTGACGATAACCGCATTACCGCGGTAATTAGATGCCGACCGCGGTGTTGAGGTCTTCACCGTCCTTTTTTTTTTGCTAGTGAAAGTTACAGAAGTGCATATGGTGTGTGATATGAAGTATAAACAATAATCATTGTTTGTCAATTTACTGTCTTCCGTCTCAGGGGCGCCTGCAGGATTTCTTCCAAGGGTATGCACAGAGTTTTTGTTTTTTTTTGTGGGGGGGTGTTCTCCACGAATGAACAGTGAGAGCAGAACGAATGTGTCACACGTTTTAAACTCAACAAAATGGTAAAATGCATATATCAAGAGCATGCTCACAGATGAAGACAACAGGGAACAAAACAGCGTTGGATGAAGTGGCAGTCATTTTTGCTCATAAAGGTAAGAGTAATACGTCATTCCAAACTGTAAAGGGTCTACTTTTATTTGTGTCCACTCACAATATCAACCAAATGTTGTGCTTTTATAAAATAAAGAAAACAAACGCTTTCTGCCGTCTCTGGCTTGAACAGGAGCGCTTCACAATGATGAACCTAAACTCAGCGAATTGCCTCAGACATGATAAAAATATATAGAAAGCTTTAAATTACTACTTTAAAACGAAATCATTCAAATCGAAAATAGAAACTCTTTCATTATGTAATCCGTGCATTTCTCTCTAAAGGCACATCCATTGAGGAGATGGCGAGTAATTTTTTTTCATCACCATAACTGATGGATGTCTAAAATATAAAAATAAGGAAAAGACTAAAACAGGCCCGATTATAATTTGCGTTTTATTTTATAATTCAGTACAATTTAAAAACAGCTTTAATATATACATCGAAGTCCTAGAATCCGTTAATGCAGCGCTGAAGAAGGTCACGGATTTTACAGATGCGCTGTCTTCCGAGAAGACAGTTACAGCGTCCTCTGGTGCTTATTCTTTAGCTACTAGTGCTTATTCTTTAGGTACTAGTGTTTATTATTTGGGTACTAGTGTTTATTCGTTAAGTACTAGTGCTTTTTCTTTAGGTACTAGTGTTTATTCTTTTCCTATTAAACTCAAAAGATATCGAAAAAACAAAGTTGAAATAAATGTAATTTTATTTTATTATTGTTAATATAATTTGCTGTTTTAATAATAAAGAAGACTGCTTTATTATTATTCATTTCCATGTTCATTTACAAGCTGCATGCGTTCTTAAATCATTATATTTCCAGGGCGGGAGGAGGAGGGGGAGGGGGGGTTGCGATTAACCGCCAAACCGCGGTGATTTGTTGCGACTTCACCGCGGTAAGAAAAATCCCATACCGTCACAGCCCTAGGTACTAGTGCTTATTCTTTAGGTACTAGTGCTTATTCTTTAGGTACTAGTGCTTATTCTTTGGGTACTAGTGTTTATTCTTTAAGTACTAGTGCTTATTCTTTGGGTACTAGTGTTTATTCTTTAGGTACTAGTGTCGTTTGTAAAGTTACTAGTACTTATTCATTAGATACTATTACTTATTCCAATAGTGACAATGTTTATTCTTTAGCTACTAGTGCTTATTCTTTAGGT
>NW_015544295.1:798776-801818 GCF_001515605.1 Sinocyclocheilus anshuiensis | reverse complement strand
GTTTTGAAAGTATGGTAAAAACTGGTAAAATGTACCAACAATCACATTTTAAAAATATACACTTTTTGATATACCGTTAAAAAAAATAAAAACAGGTGGCCCATCTGAAGTAGGACATTTAGGCTATCCATCTAATAGTAGCCTACCAACATCTTATTAACAGTAGAAGTTAAATCTTACTGTAGTCTTCAAATCTGGGTACTGTCTTACGTTTTAAAATCACAAAGGGAGTTTGGTCCCATCAGGCTAACGTGACAGTCACGACTCATGCAGCTGTAAGGTTTTCTAATTGTTTTGTTTTTACTCGCGATCTTTACAACAGGCATTACACTACGTATTTCATGGCACATGAAATACGTTCTATGCGTATTTGGCGCCACCTATTGTTGTGGGTGTATTATTGACATGTCAAAGTCTAGACCCTGAATATAAGACGACCACGTTTTTTCAGATGTATTTCCAAGAAAAAAACATTGTCTTATATTCGGGTCAATACGGTATTTAATTATACTCTTTTTGTTAGGAAAACATAGAACTAGTACTTATTTTTAGTTACTAGTAACTTTTTATACCAGAGATATCCTGAACTTAATAGATACTAGTACTTTTTAAATTTGCATTTCTGCCCAGTATGGTAATCGTATGTTGAATATTAATGAGCCAGCAACATATAGGAGAGATTAGACCGGAAACAGAAACAAGGAGATGGATGTACTTTTTTGAGGAAACCACATAGAAAATAAATAATTATTTGTACACAAGCACATTGAAAAAGTATTTTTGCCAGTTTTGTAAACACTGTAATTTTGTAAACATAGTAGCCTAATGTGTTTGTTGGTCATCGAGTGACCTCTGGTGGCAGGATGGGGATAAGACACCAATTTTATTATCTGTTATTTTCCTATTTTCCCGCCAGTAAAAACAATAAATATCATACCAGGGCTGTACGTTAACTTTTTTTTGCATATAGCACTGGTGCTACAGACACTGAATGTTTTTACATTAATATTCTGTACAGGGCACACAAAATCCAAAACTTATGGTTTTCAGACAAACTTTTTCTTTATTTGGAAAAAAGGCCAAAAAGTTATTAATAATAATAATAATAATAATAAAACACCAAGTTTGCTGTACTTGTAGGGCTGCACAATTTGGCCAAAAATGTTGTTTTTATATATCAATATAACTAATAATGATTATGGTTATTATTTCTAAATAAAAACATTAAACAAAATAAGGAATATAACTTTTGTAATAACACTATTTCACTATAATTGTCACAGATCAGCCAGGCTCAGCCACCTCCCAATCACAGCGAACACCATCACCTGAGTTCTGATTACACGCACCTGTCACGGATCAACAATTACCCTCAGCTCCCATTCATAAGCACACACCTCACACCACTCCAGTGTCCGATCTCGTTCCAATGAAGTGGACTCTCTCTCTCTCTGATATCCGTGAGATTCATTGAAAGACTTACCTACCAGTTGTACTTACCTCCTGTGTTTCCTCCAGTGTTCGTTACAGTCCCCTGCTCCGTGGATACCCCGTCACTCATCGTCCGAGGTGTGTGCTATCCTCTGTCTCCCTTCCATGATCTCCTGGGAATACCCATTACAAGAGTTATCTCTCCTCATCTTCTCAAAGGACTTCAGGATTTACTTGAATACTCACCTGCCCGTACCTTCTGCTTCACTTGCTGAAAATAAATTAACATTGTGTTTTTCTAATCCTCTGTGTGAGTCTCCTTCCGTAACAATAATATACAAAACGGAGTATTTAAGAATAAATATAATAATAAATATAGCTGCAAGAAAAAAAAAGTACACTTCTCTACCCTAGAGAAAAACGTAAGGATTTGCAAATGTTTACCTCAAAGTTCTTAATTATTTTTGCTGCTTTTACCCAAATTAGGGTTTTGTGAGCAATAATGAGTACTCAATTAATGTAATTTCTTTTTCATTCATACTCGTCGCCGGAGGGTGCCCTCGCGCAGAAACTCCACAAGTGAAACTCACTGATGACGTTCCAGGAAATCCCTTATATGGACAAAGACATTCAGCTTTCGCTGTAGATGTAGCCTAGTAGCTGAATAACATGCAGATAGACGTTTTACTGATGAAACATGAAGAAAATAAACAATGACTGCGACAATATATGGTTTTATCTGTGCTCTTTAGGCCATCTCGGGTATTTTTATAAGAATAAAGTAGATATAAAATGCAATGATAATCGACATAGCCTTTATCACTGTATAGAATAATATAAAGTGGCATGATTTCTGCCTCATTCTGTTTAATGAAACCATGTCAGATCACAAAAATAAGTTATTTCAAAGACTCGACTGATGTTGTGAAGTGAATTTGGACTAAAACATATCATTATACTTTTGTTGGACAACAGGTTTGTAATCTTTCCTTGTGTTTTCATGGTAACCAATTAGCAAGATAGGCTAACATACAAAGCCAGTTAGCCTTACTTAACAATCAAATTATTTCTGCGTATTAATGTATTGTATTACCATGTGGACTCTGATTGGACGGTGGAGAGGTACTCATGTTTATGTACTGATCTGTTTAAATGAAGATATCTCCAAATACATTCTCACTAGTTCTTTATGAGGTTGAAGATATCTCCAAATGAACAGGGAGTCATAGTTATTCTGTTTTTGATATCTTTTCATTTCTGACTAGTAATTATTGCAATAGTGACTAGTATCTATTTAAATATTACTATTAAGCATTCATTAGATACTAGTACCTATTTAATAGATACTAGTCGTTATTCTTTAGGTACTAGTACTTAGTGCTGTGCAATTAATCGCATGCGATTGTCACAGATTTACTACTAATCACGGGACCGGCTTTACTGACGAGATGCGCATGACAATCGCATGCGATTAATTGCACAGCCCTACTAGTATTATTTATTAGACACTAGTATCTTTTGTAATTACTACTAGTAACAATTCTTATCTTACTAGTCAGATCTGCTTTTTTACTTGTCTGATGTTATGACTAGTCCAAATGGCTACAGTAG
>NW_015544295.1:783877-796303 GCF_001515605.1 Sinocyclocheilus anshuiensis | reverse complement strand
ACTACTAATCACGGGACCGGCTTTACTGACGAGATGCGCATGACAATCGCATGCGATTAATTGCACAGCCCTACTAGTATTATTTATTAGACACTAGTATCTTTTGTAATTACTACTAGTAACAATTCGGTAGCACTTTATTTTACAGTCCTGTTACTCATGTTTATACTATGTACTATGTAATTACAATAACTAGGTAAAAACTAGGTACTAACCCTGAACCTATCCCTAAACCTAACCCTACCCCATGTAGTTACCTTATATTACCAGTACTTTCTTAGGTAGGTACACTGTAAGTACATGCAAGTGCGCGTACAGTAAAATAAGGTGCAACCAACTAGTGTTGTCAAAAGACCCGGTATTTCGGTACCAAGTCGGTACCAAAAAATTTAAAACATTACGGTACAGTTATTCTGTTTTTGATATCATCTTTTAATTTCTGACTAGTAATTATTGCAATAGTGACTAGTATCTATCTAAATATTACTAGTAAGCGTTCATTAGATACTAGTACTTATTTTTTAGATACTGGTACTTATTCATTAGATACTAGTACCTATTTAATAGATACTAGTAGTTATTCATTAGGTACTAGTACTTATTTATTAGACACTAGTATCTTTTGTAATTACTACTAGTAACAATTCTTATCTTACTAGTCAGATCTGCTTTTTTACTCGTCTTATGTTATGACTAGTCCAAATGGCTACAGTAGAGTTCATTTAAAAAATGTACTAGTAAAATAAAAAATCTTACTAGTAACATTTAGAATAAATACTAGTATCTAATAAATGTGTACTAGTATCTATTGAATAAGTACTAGTATCTATTTAATAGGTACTAGTATCTAATGAATGAGTACTAGTTTCTAATAAATAAGCACTAGTACATAATGAATAAGTACTAGTATCTAAAAAATAAGTACTAGTATCTAATGAATGCTTACTAGTAATAT
This sequence comes from Sinocyclocheilus anshuiensis, assembly GCF_001515605.1. Lineage (NCBI taxonomy): Eukaryota > Metazoa > Chordata > Actinopteri > Cypriniformes > Cyprinidae > Sinocyclocheilus > Sinocyclocheilus anshuiensis. Next base: position 795,348 of record NW_015544295.1, on the reverse strand, counting down.
TTAAATAGATACTAGTCACTATTGCAATATTTACTAGTCAGAAATTAAAAGATGATATCGAAAACAAAATAACTACTATGGAAAGCCGTTTTAACATTTAATCTATAAACAGCACTAGTAAGCATTCATTAGATACTAGTACTTATTTTTTAGATACTGGTACTTATTCATTAGATACTAGTACCTATTTAATAGATACTAGTAGTTATTCATTAGGTACTAGTACTTATTTATTAGACACTAGTATCTTTTGTAATTACTACTAGTAACAATTCTTATCTTACTAGTCAGATCTGCTTTTTTACTTGTCTTATGTTATGACTAGTCCAAATGGCTACAGTAGAGTTCAATTAAAAAATGTACTAGTAAAATAAAAAATTATACTAGTAACATTTCGAATAAGTACTAGTATCTAATAAATGTGTACTATTATCTATTGAATAAGTACTAGTATCTATTTAATAGGTAGTATCTAATGAATGAGTACTAGTTTCTAATAAATAAGCACTAGTATCTAAAAAATAAGTACTAGTATCAAAAAAATAAGTACTAGTATCTAATAATAAGTACTAGTATCTAAAAAATAAGTAAATAAGTACTAGTATCTAATAATAAGTACTAGTATCTCATGAATAAGTACTAGTGTCTATTTAATAGGTACTAGTATCTAATAAATGAGTAGTAGTATCTAAAAAATACGTACTAGTACCTCATGAATAACTACTAGTACATAAAAATTAAGTACTAGTCACTAGTGGAATACATACTAGTCAAAACTGAATAGTTGATATCTCAATGACGGATCCCCATAGAAGTCAATGGCAAAAAAATGTTTTTTTTACTAGTAACAATATAATAGTTACTAGTCACTATTGAAATAAGTACTAGTATCTAATGAATAAATACTAGTGTCTAATAAATAAGTACTATTATCTAATAAGTACTAGTATTTAATCAATAAGTACTAGTATCTAATGAATAAGTACTAGTACCTAATAAATAAGCACTAGTATCTAATGAATAAGTACTAGTATCTAATGATTAAGTACTAGTATCTAATGAATAAGTTCTATTAACTTTACAAAAGACAATAGTACCTAAAGAATAAGCACTATTATTAATGAATAAGTACTAGTACTTAATGGAAAATATACTAGTATCTTAAAAAATAAGTACTAGTAATGTTAAATTAGATACTACTGCGGTTTATAGAGTAAATGTTAAAACGGCTTGCCATATACTGTGCGCTTGTCTGTTAACTAACTTTGAGCTCCAGTGCTGGTGAGGTGGCAGCTCTTCATAGCAACATGCTGGAGGTGTTTGTTGATGGCCAGGGCTGACAGGATAGGCGTCCAGTCCGTCAGACTGATGTGATCAGGGTTAAACTCTAACATCCCCCGACTCAGGCTGGCTTTCACCACACGGACAGGAGCTGATCCCTGAGCCACACACACGTGATCATAGTAACCTTCAAAATCCTGAGCACCTCTCCGACGGATCTGCGCTGGTTCCAGCATCATGCAACCTAAGACAAATAATGGAAAAATGTAAGATCTGCTGTCGTATCTAAAAGCTGTAGGTTCCCATAAGCGACAAACCATGAACTATGACCATTGTGTACTAGAAAAAGGCATGGAAATGCAAAGTGCGCTTTGTAATAATGTCAAATTAAACATTTGAGCTTTAAGTAGATTTTAAATTAGGTTTTAATGATCTTTTGTCATGCTTTTTTTGATATGCTGACTAATATACTAAATCACATGTAATGTGCTTGATTATACTTTTTACTCTAGTGTGTTATTCAATATTACATTTAAAGTTAATAAATGTAATTGTAATAAATGGCAAATGCAAAATTATTACAAATGTGTAATTACACATATATTTAAATGCATGACCTACAAATTTCAACAGAAATGACATTAAAGTTTATTTTTTAGTTTACCATAAATGCTTCAGCAACACAATCTAACCATATTTCGAAAACAATAGTAATTATTAAATTGCATATAAATATGTACTTAAGTGGTTTAAAAAGCACCCTTAAGTAACTACCTGTATTTAATATAAATTTAAAGTATAATACATTTTCTTTGAATTCAGTTTGCACAAAAGTATATTATTTAAATATGTATTATTTGCATAATAAATACTCTTTTTAAAGGTATGCTAATGTGCATTTATTTTGCCAACCATAGAAGAGATTATTAACACTCAATTGTTTTACAGGTACATTAACAAATACAGAGAGACAGTGAACAATTATCATGTTGAATTAAAATATAATTAAATGAAATGAGTGCAGAATGCGTCCACTTTAACCTCTGGTTACACCAGGGAGTCTTTTGTTGTAATAAATCTACTGTAAATCACTTCAAGAATGAAACCATCCGGCTAAACGAAACATTATAATACAGAAGACCTGTCTCTGCTGACAAGAAAACAATTCTCACTTACTCTTTAGATCCTGATTGCTGAAGGCTTAACTCCCACCGAAATACAAATACACGCCAAAATAACGTGTATATAGCTAATTTCGCCAGGATATTCGTCGCATTTCTACCTTTGATAGGTTTTTGTATTATGTGGAATCTGGTGTTGTCTGAGCTACAGCAAGTGGTTTAAAGCTGATTTCGTCTTTTCCTTTAAATGGGTTAAACGCTTGTTACCTGTTTGTTAGCGCTGTTGTCGTGGCTGCCACTCTAGAGACTGATAACCCACCCAGCGTCAAAACAAACCGCGGCGGTTTGAAAGAGAAGCAGCGTCTCATTCTGCGCGTCAAACTCCATCTGCGCTTCTGCGCTCAGCGCCACCTGCGGGCGGGAGTTAGCACAGCGTCTCTTAACCCCTTAACTGTTTTTTAAAATAGACTTAAATTGTTGTAATTTATGAACACTTTGGAATACAGACATAAGGTTGGTCTCTTTTTAAAGAAGAAAATCTGCAAATTATCGCAAAAGTGGAATTTTTTAAATTTCAACTTTAATTGAAATTTAAGTATCAAAAAGTTATAGTAGTTTAAATTTACTGTAAAGAAAATGCACTATATTCATTTTATTTTATTTGATATATAATAAATATTTTACATATCAGGTTTTACTCTAAAATTGGTATAAAATGATAGCCTTATGTCTAAATAAGTTATGTTCCAAATTTGAAGTTGATATGAAAAAAATTGAGGTTCCTGTGAGATTTTATTTAGGGCGTTATTACCACAAACAGCCACCGGGTGCCATCCAAACTCCATTGAATTTTTTTTAATGCATTTTTCTGTCACAAATGTCTAGATTTCTCTGTCAATATTACTTATATCTCAAAATAACCACCAAATATGGAATCCTGAGACTCAGACCTTTCCAATGATATGTTTTTGATTCTAAAAGACCGTAATTCATTTTGTAATATGACACTCGACACCGCCCACTAAGGGGGAGGAGACCGCCAAAAGATTTTAAAGCACCATTTCCATGGTAACGCAATGTCTGATTTCGAAATGGTTTTCACAGGATGAATCTTGGGCTTCTAAGCTTTCAAATGATATATGATTTATGATGATTACTAAAAGATTTGATAGAGAAAAAAGACAACAACAAAAAAGAGCGCCAAACGTCCCACAGGTGGGACGGTGACGGGGGAAAAAACTCGCTTTTGAGTATGATGCAGCTGTATCCGTCCAAATTGATCATTTATAGATAGTAAAATGCACGTTATTCAGAAATCATCATGGTTACATCAGAACAACAGTGCTATTGTAGAAAGTTGAATGCAAATGGCCATATAACTATTGACTGTTTGTGGTGCAGTAAACCTTGATTAACATTACCATTGAATGTGAGGGAATCATACAATTAGAAATAATGAAATTTAATTCAATTATTTATTTATTGCTCTCTCTCTCTCACTTCAGCGGAAAGTCTTTCTTAAGAGAACAGCAACTTAAAATGTCTGATTTCTTTTGAGTTCTTTGCAGTTTTGGTTCTTGGTGAGAATGTGTTGATTTAAAAGCATGGAAATAAGAAGATGCCATATCCCTGACTCTCTCTGTGTATTCTGAGTCCCAAGTTTCAAGTTACTTTCCAAGTATTTACTTGGAAAGTAGTTGCAAATGTTTTCCTTGCTTACTTTGACTACAGCAAGCAAAAAGGATAGAGTTTTGCCTAAATCCAGATCTTTCTACGCAGAAAGCTCTCTTTAATTGTGTCCAGCATGGTTTGACCTTTTAGTCTTTCCAAGCAAATGTTTTTGTTTTTGTTTTGTTTTTTCATTTTAAATATTCTAATAATCTCTGAATCAGAAACAACTCTTCGCTCTCTTCTCTTGGAAAAGCCATGTCTTGTACACTCATATTACAATATGCTGTGATGTGAGTTGGGTCAGTTTACATTTAAATATAATCTATGGTAGAATAGAAATTAGGTTCCATCATAAAATCTATAATTGGATTATGTCTCTCAGTAATGCAAACTGAACTGATCTTACCGTCATAAATCAATGAAAAATGTATAAAATAATATTGAAAAAGATTTTAGACTCCATTCTAGAAACAAAGCAAAGAAATTCAGCATTGAGACTGAGCACTTGTCTGAAATGAATGATTATGATTATGATTATGACTAGATCAACTTGTCCAAAATCGTCCTCTGACACTAGAAAAATTATACTATAAAATTCTTCATTTTACATGCAACCAATAATGACCAGCTTCATTTCTTCATCCAAGTTTGGTTTTTCTCTTGCACATAGCAAGTATTATAAGTATAATATCTACCAAAATGTACTGATCTGTACTGTATAGCAAGGACTGTGTTGCAGTTTATTAAATTCAATATTTATTGACCAAAACAGTGGTTCATAAATCGTTTAGCGCTTCATAATTTTTACTTGCTGAAAAGTATGCCTGTAAATTTGTGAGGAAAAAAAATATTACAACGAGAAAAGTTTGGGGTCAGTAAGATGTTTTTTTTATTAGTTTTTTTTTTTAAATAAAGAAATAATACTTTTATTCAGTAAGGATGCATTAAATTGATCAAATGTGACAGTAAAGACATTTATAATGTTTGAACTTTGTTCGTCAAACAATCCTTATAACGATTTCTGAAGGATCACGTGGCATGAAGACTGATGCTGAAAATTCAGCTTAAAATCATAGGAATAAATTACATTTTAAAGTATATTACAATAGAAAGCAGTTATTTTCAATTCTAATAATATTTCAAAATATAAATCTTTTTACTGTATTTCTAAACAAATAAATATAGCCTTGGTGAGAATAAGGGACCTAAAAAATCACAAACTTTTGATAATGTAGGATGTAATATAATATAATATAATACACTGAATTCTATATTTTTAAATCTTCATATGACTCTTATGCATCAGACATCTATCATCTGTCTATCTATCTATCTATCTATCTATCTATCTATCTATCTATCTGGATTAGCTGGGAAAATCCGTGGACCCAGCACTTCCCTATTGGTGCAGGTGAAGGTGTGGCGACTGAGCAGCACAGACGCTCATCCCTGACACGAGGATGTTCTGTCATTCCTCCACCAGCAGTGCTGGTTACACAACCAGACTGAAGTTCTGCTTTATAGCTGGAGATTATGTTCGGTGGACTTTTAAAGGAGGAGCCCATTCATGACCTCTCAGACTGTGGTGTGGAGCAGAGGAGAACAAAATACATCTAATCCAAACTGTAGCCTACTAGCGTGCTGAAGATCGTGCTCTTTTAAACGGGACGGGGCTCTGAGAGAGAGAGAGAGAGAGAGAGATCATGGCTGGATGTTGCATGTCTGCGGAGGAGAAGGAACGGCAGAGGATAAATCAGGAGATAGACAAACAACTGAGGAAAGACAAGAAAGACTCGCGTAGAGAACTCAAACTACTGCTGCTGGGTAAGACATGTGCTTCATAAACACGTGGAATAAGATGTTAAGATAAAACGTTTTACTAATAGATAGATAGACAAAACTGTACTTGCAGGTAATGTAATATTGCTAAATGAAAGGCCACTTAAGTGTACATAAAGAAAATAGACTTTCATGACTGTTTCGTAACACACTTAAGTACACTTTTAAAAAGTGCACTTTGTTGTAATGTCAAATTAAACGTTTTACTTTTAACCACATATTAAATCGTTATGTTTTGATCCATTGCCTTGCTTTGAAGCTTATTTTGATGTGTTGATTACATACAGTACTAAATCGCATGTTATGTACTCGATTATAATTTTAACTGTAGTGTGTTATTCAATATTACATTTAAAGTTAATATATTTTAAATGTACTAAATTGTAACGTCATCATTACAAATGTGTAATTACAAATATATTTAAATACATCACAATGCAAGGTTCAGTATATTTTAGTTTTTACATAAATGCTTGTCAGTAAATTCAGCAGTATTTTAAGCATATTTCACAATAGAAATTGAAATTACATAAAGATGTACTTAAGTCTTACTTAAATTGGTAAACAAAACACGGTAACACTTTATTTTAAGGTGTCCTTGTTACAGTGTAATTATACATTTAAGTACTGAGTAATATTAATTAATTACATGTACTTACTATATGGTTGGGGTTAGGATTAGGCTTAGGGTTACTTGCATGTAATTATGCATAATGTATTGTTATTATAATAGTAAGTACATGTAACGTGTAATGATGCGTGTTACCAAAAACACTCTTAAGTTCAACTAATTGCATTTAATATCAGTTTAAACTAAAATAGGCCTACATTTGAATCTAATTCAGTTCACGTTCAGTTCTCACTTAAGTATATTATTTTAAAGCATGTCATTTCCTTAATAAGTATTTTGACATTATGCTAAAGTGTACAGACACTGAAATTACTGTGGAAAAGTTAGAAAAGCTCTAACTTAAATAATGACACACAGTTTGATGTTTTGAGGGGTCTGTATGTGTATGGATTTACAGAAAGAAATGAATGTGTGGTTTAGCTGCTGGGGTACCGTTTTATACAGCAATTCCTGGCCACACCGCCACTGTCTCTGTTCTTGCTATGCAAAAGCATGCAAAGCAGATCCTGCACTGAACTCTAAACCAAATTTCCTCAACAGCACTCCCTTCCTCAACAACACCACAGCAGATGCACACGCAGGAGAGAAGGCTTTGTCGTATGTCACATGTGTGCGTGCATGTGTGGTTTGAGTGTCATTTACTTGTAACAGTCTATTGGTTCATACACACATGTGCAGAGTGTGTGAACTGAATCCGTCTCCCAGTAGATTCATTATTACACTGACCACATTAAGAGCCGGCCCTCGAGACAGGCTGAACGGAAAGGTCAAATTAAGCATCACATTTACGATACTCCTTTTAACTGTAAACGGTGAGCAATGACTTGGTTTTCTTTATAAATGTCAAAAGTGAGAATGTTGTATGACGACATGTTTTACAGTATGTAAAACAAAATATTTGCATTGTGCTTTCATGTGTGTGTGTGTTTGGGATGTTTTTGTGCTCAATAAGCGACGTAATTTCAGGTGTGACCAGTGCAAATCAATTAGCCTTTATAATAAAAAAAAGGATTTGTTCTTGTTGAATGGCAGCATAGTAATTTAAAACAATATGTTTGTGACAAAATATTGTCATTAATACACACTACTTTCCAAAAGCTATTGTTTGGAAACGTCAGAAAATTAGATTTCATAGCATACTATGTACCCTTCAAGTCAAAGGTTTGGAATAATTATGATTTTTTTTGTAAGTCTCTAATGCTCACTAAGTCCGAAGTTAATTTACGTGATCAAAAATGTTTAATTGTTAGTTAATTAATAATCAATAATAATGGTTCCTATTATTATCAATGTACAAAAATTTGTTTTTGCTTATAATAAATGTTTCTAGAACAGTAAATCAGCATATTAGAATGATTTCTGAATGATCAGACTGAAGTAATGATGGTGAAAATTCAGCTCTGCATCACATGAATAAATTCAATTTAACAATAGAAAAAAAATGTTTTTAATTGTAATAATATTTTACAATATTACTGTTTTTACAAATAAACACAGCCTTTGTTAAGAAAAAGAGACTTCTTTCAAAAACATAAAAAAGAATAATCTAATTATTCCAAATGTTTGACTATTAGTATATTTATTCTATAATTGATAAATAATTCATTATATTATATATTTCCACATGAGAAAGTGACTGACATTACATTTGAGTCACTGTGACTTTTAAATAAAACAGATGTTTACTTATTATAATTTTATCATAACTTATAATCTGTAATCATCTACATTGCAAACCTCTTAGCTGAATAAACATCATGGTGAAATGCATTTCTGTGACTTTCAATTAAACATTATTATAAAGCTGATACATCAATCTCAGGACTCTTGGTTTCGGATTGAACTCATTCAAATCTGGTCATTTTCATTTGTGTAAAAAATCGCAATGTCGCTAGGACATTCTCAAGATGCTAATTCATGCAAAGTGGAGAATGGTTGAATGGAAAATGGCCCACAGAAGAAATTTTCATTTCAAATTTGAATTCCCATAAGCTGGACCCAAAATTAACTTTTTTGCCTCACCTGCTGATGCCGAGTGAACTCAGAAAATCTAGTTGTCATAAATATGCCAACAAGTCAAATTTGTATTATTACATAACAAAATATATTTTAAAGGGATAGTTCACCCAAAAATGAAAATGCTGTCATTAAAGTGCCCCTATTATGCCTTTTCGAATATTACCTTTCATGCAGTGTCATGTAGCTGTATGTGAACATAAACTATCTGCAAAGTTGTGAAGCCATCGCCTAAACGAGTCGTCAGGAATTCGAATCTTTATTCTGTTACGGCTCTACGTCACGAAGTAACACATTTGCATAATGTCTGCCAACGTTCTAAGTTACGTCGCCAACTTGCCCGCCCATAAACAGTAACATTTCCATGTGGTTAACATCATGTCGAGAAGACGCTGTATCCTACGCTGTGAGAGTAAATTTGTTTTATCACATCTTATAATTACCACAAACTTGTTAATACTTGACGCTTACCACTGAGAAACGTCCTGCTGCAGTCGTGCTTGCGAATCAGTCTCTTGTCGATCAGCCAGTTCAACCGTTTCATAAGCAGACTCCGGCTCAAATTGGTAAGGTACAATCGATACCAACTTTTCTATATATTGACAAGTCTCCAGGGCTGTCATTCCGTCATGGCAATGAGCGTTTCGTTTCCGACACGCGCTGTACGCGGTAGACCAATCCAGAGCCAATCTCTACGGTTGTGGACCAATCACAAAGGACTGCGCCATCTGACCAATCACAGCAGTGAGGGCTCACAGAAAGGAGGGGTTTAGAGAGACTGATTCTTTGAACTGCTTCGCACTAATCGTTTACAAATCATTTAGAAATTAGGTAAAATTAAATCTATTGTTTGAGAAAACTAACATGTTTTTTGACCTTGCATGCATGTAAACCTGTTTTAGGAGACTCATAAAACAATATTAGCAACCTTAAAATGGCATGATAGGGGCACTTTAATTGCTCACCCTTGTGTCGTTCCAAACCCATAAGACGTTCATCTTCAGAACACAAATTAAGATATTTTTGATGAATTCTGAGAGCTCTCTGACCCTCCCATAGTCAGCAAGGAGCCTTACACGATCAAGGCTCAGAAACAAGGAGATTGGTAAAATAGTCCATGTGACATCAGGGGTTCAACCATAATTTTATGAAGCTACAAGAATACTCTTTGTGCGCAAAGAAAACAAAAATAATGACTTCATTCAACAATTCATCTCCTCCGCGTCACCCTATAGCGCCATTTTGGAGAGTATCACATATGTACCTGAACGTAAACAACGTATGCTGTTCTGTGTCAGCAGCGTCACGCGGATACGCTGTTTACGTTGTTTACACTTTGATCTGAATGTAAATAACATATCCACGTACATTCGTTGCATTCGTTGTTTATGTATGTGATACTCTCCAAAATGGTGCTATATGGGTGACGCGGAGGAAATTAATTGTTGAATAAAGTCTTTATTTTTGTTTTCTTTGTGCACAAAAAGTATTCTCATAGCTTCGTAAAATTACGGTTGAACCCCTGATGTCACATGGATTATTTTACCAATCTCCTTGCTACGTTTCTGCACCTTGATCGTGGTAATTACATTGCTGTCTATGGAAGGGTCAGAGAGCTGTCAGAATCCATCTTCATTCAGAAAAATATCTTAAATTGTGTTCCGAAGATGAACGAATGTCTTACAGGTTTGGAACGACACGAAGGTGAGTAACTAATGACAGAATTTTCATTTTTGGGTGAACTATCCCTTTAAATGTGATTGACTGCAAATAAATAAATAAATAAATATTGGCTTTATTGTTGAATGTCTGATGATACATTTTAAGTTAAAATTAATTAAACCCAAAGTATCTAAGCTTTTCTTCAGTTGCAGAATTTCTTTGTATTTTTTGTAATTCAGATTTACATTTTAATTTATTGGAATTTAAATATTATAAATGTAATTGCTGCAAAAATTCCCTTTAATGCAGCAGTCGGCACGGACAATTTTACTCGCATTTGTCACTTACTGTGTGACAATTTTGAAACCCTGGCCATAACTTTTCTGTTAAATGGCTGAAAAATACAAATGTATTTTTGCCCTAAATAAAGGTATAATCTTCTAAAAAAAACGTGTACTGAAGCTGGTAAAACTGAAGGAAATGTGAATTGTGAATGAGCCGTATAACATTTTATGCAATGAGTCTAAGCACTGTCTGATTACTACAGCAGTGCCCACTAACACGGTGTGTGTTACACATGAGCCATCCAGAAGTGAACTTCTCTCAGACAGCTGTAAAAGTGTCAAACAACAGGGGCCAGCAGTCGTTCACTTCCAGCAGAAAACACACCTTACTCATTTATATCATGCCTCATTGTCTGACTGCAGAAGGCATTAATGTATAATCTTCGTATGTTCACAAAGTATGTGGTTATAAGGCATTACCTCGAGAGTTAATGCTCTGCCAAAGTCAATAAATCAACCTAAGAAGTCTCAATTTACCCTAAATCTGACTTGAAATATACATACAAAGACTGCATTCTGTCAAATCATAATACCACGGCTCTGAAAAATTAAATATGATTTGTAAGTTAGTGTCTAGTGAAGTTGTGTGTTTGCTTTAGCACACAAAGTAGGCTTGAATAATGGCTTTAGTGTGGGGACTCTCACTCCACTCAGTGACTGTGTATTGGCCAAGGGCAAGACAGATATTCTGCCACACGGCACTTTAAACAAAACTCACTGAAACACGTACCCCTCCTCAACTCTTCTTTCACCCCTCTGTCTTGTCTGACTTTTGTGTCTCTCTGCTGGGTGAAACAACTGCAAGGATAGGTATTATTTTTCTCAAGTATTTTATTTCATTTTTGACTTGACTCTGTGCAACTCAGTTCAGGCATTGTCCTTGTTTATATATATATACAGTGTATA
>NW_015544295.1:782907-783334 GCF_001515605.1 Sinocyclocheilus anshuiensis | reverse complement strand
TATATATATATATATATATATATATATATATATATATATATTCTGGTATATTTACAAAGACTGTTCAAAGGTGGCATGAATGCATTTACACTGCAGCTGTCAAGCAATTAAAATTTGTAATCTAATTAATTAATTACAAGATTAATTAATCTAATTAATAACAAATTAATCATACATCAATTTGGGCTGAGAAATTACCACCCAAAAGATCATTTAAAGTCTTTATTGTGTTAAAATAGATAAGCATTGAATAGACATTACAAAAAAAATAGCTTTATGAAAAAATATTTTGAGTCAACTATAATTTATTACTCATAAACTTACATATGGCTATAATGTGGCCATAACATTGTTTTCAGAAGCTGCACCTGAAGTAGCATTTAGGTATACATATTAGGTATATATATATATATGTATATATATATAT
>NW_015544295.1:781534-782879 GCF_001515605.1 Sinocyclocheilus anshuiensis | reverse complement strand
TATATATATATATATATATATATATTCTGGTATATTTACAAAGACTGTTCGAAGGTGACATGAATGCATTTACACTGCAATTAGAATTGCATAATGCTATGAGATTAATGGATTTTAAATGGGCATCAATGGGTTTTAAAAAGAAACTGAATATTGAAATATTAAGATAATTTTTTTTAATCAAATCCCCTCCCCTTTCTCTGTGTAGGTATATATGTACATACATAAACAAATTACAGATAACTTTTTGTAATCCAATTTAATCACCTTTTTTTGCAATTGATTTAAATCTAGAGTTTGTAATTTCATCAAACAGAATGGAAGACCACACCCTCGTCTTCCATTGGTCAGATAAACAAATAGCCACGCCCAAAACTTTTGGATGGAGTGTAGCATGTCATGCTGCAGGGCTGCACATATATTCCCTTCTCCTCAGTCTATTTACTGTGACATGAGACCATTTGAAATGTTCCTCAGCCATGTACATCTTACAGCTGTCCTGAGTAAAGACACAGCAGCTGGAGAATATAAACACAACTCTGGCAAGCTGCACGTTCAGTCTGTCGAGCATAATCATTTCAGTCTTGTCTTGCTACAGTAGCCAACCACTAAACAGATTTACTTTTTGTTCATCTCTGGGGAAAAATATACAAATGAGAAGCGGCCAGATTCACCCAAACATTTGAGTTATTTAATCAAAGCCACAAAACCAGAGAACAAGCCATTATAGTTGTTCATTTCTTTCAAAGAATGTTTTGAAGCATAATGAAGCATAATTGGTATGGTATTATTGGTACAGATACCAGCTATCGATTGATGGTAATGATTTCAAAGTGAACAATTTTTTTTATATACTGTTCAAAAGTTAGTAGTAAGATTTTGTAATGTTTTGAAAGAAGTCTCTTATGCTCACCAATGCACCATTTATTTGATCAAAAATACAGTAAAAACAGTAATATTGTGAAGAATTTTTTTACAACTGTTTTCTATTTTAATACATTTTAAAATGTAATTTATTCCTGTGATGCAAAACTGAATTTTCAGCATCATTACTCCAATCTTCAGTGTCACATGATCCTTCAGTAATTATTCTAATATGCTGATTTGCTGCTCAAGAAACATTTCTTATTATTATCAATGTTAAATACAGCTGTGCTGTAGAAAATTTTTTTCATGATTTGATAAATACAAAAGTTCAAAAGAACAGCATTTATTTAAAAATAGACATTTTTAATATTATAAATGCATTTACTGTCACTTTTTATCAATTTAATGTGTCCTTTCTGAATAAAAGTTTTCATGTATACAGAGTTCTGGCATGAAACTCTAGATGGCGCAGTCCGAT
>NW_015544295.1:778123-781509 GCF_001515605.1 Sinocyclocheilus anshuiensis | reverse complement strand
TTGCTTCAGAAACCCTCCACCTTCCCCAGCTCCACCTGTATAGATCTGCTACGAGGTGATTAATGTATGCAATGGGGGGGTTATTTCATGTATGTTATATTTGCAACAGCAGTATTTCTTACATGCTCACAGCAGCATGTTGTGGATGTATTGGCAGTAGCAAGTCTCGGTACTTGCTCTGCCGCAGCAGCGTAGCAAATCTATACCGCCAAGACCAAATACATTAACATTGTCATGTACATTACCATGCCAATCTCTCCGAGAGTTGTCATGACAGAACCACATTTCACTCTTAGAAGAACTTGCAGTGGCACTTTGATATACAAATGCACATGGCATATTCATATACCATGGTAATTTGTCCAAAAACATGGAAATACAATTGTACTTTTTTCTTAGTGCAGAAGCTGAAGAATTGATTTGTCTTTTTTCTCTTGTAGGCACAGGTGAGAGTGGCAAGAGTACGTTCATTAAACAGATGAGGATCATTCATGGCTCGGGTTATACTGATGAAGATAAGAAGGGCTTCATTAAGCTCGTCCACCAGAACGTGATCAGCGCCATGCAGTCCATGGTCAGAGCTATGGACATGCTCAAGATCGCCTATGCTAACTCAGACAACCAGGTACCACTTGACACCATCCTGCCACATCTTTTTGGTTTTCAGAAAAGTAAATCAGATAAACAATGTTCCCGATCTCTGTTGCCAGGAACATTCACTATCTGAACTCAAGTCTAATTATCTAATTACATTTTGCTTCTTAGTACAGTTATTTATCTTGTTTAGATGCCTTTACTGGAATTCAATCATTTAATAATGAATTGGTCAAAAATGTCAAAATGTAGTTTTGTTAAACTTCATATTTGTGCTTTTTTTATGTTCACCTGTTTATTTCCTTCCAGAAGGGTTTGCGTCCTGTGTTTACACTCTGCTCCACTTTCATTAATTGGCTGTACTCTTGCACCGCACACTCTCATTGGTCCCCTGGGGAGATGCTGGTCAGTCCTGATTGGCTGTGCTTGTCTCTTGCAGGCTAATGCTACACTGGTGAATGATATTGAGGTGGATAAGATCATGAGTTTGGAGGAGGCCCAATTCAACGCCATCCGGAGTCTATGGAACGACACTGGGATTCAAGAATGCTACGACCGCCGCCGAGAGTACCAGCTAACTGACTCTGCCAAATAGTCAGTCTTGAAATTTTCAACCAGTTAAATATATAATCACTGCATTCTTGACATGATTTGACGTTTTGAAATGTGAATGAGGTTTGGGCATATATGGTACTGGAAACTCTGCAGACCCTCATTGAAAGAAGTACACTTTCGCATACTTTTTAAAAGAGTACTTATTACGGAAATAATATTCTTTAAAAGCATATATTTAAGTGTGAATGTAATGTTTTCATACGCTTAATTATATGTCATTTTTAATTAATTGCAAACAGAATTCTAGTTTAAATTCATATTAAATGTAGCTACGAGTGTTTTGACCCACTTAAGTAGTACTTCTTTATATGTAACTTTAATATACTTTTATGTCATTTCTATTCAAACTTGCATGTCATGTATTTAAATATATTGTAATTACACATTTGTTACGATGAAGTTGCAATTTAGTGCATTTTTTAAATATATTAACTTTAAATGTAATATAAAATATCACACAACAGTTAAAATTAACATTAAGTACTTTTCATGTGCTTTAGTATGTTAGTCAACACATTAAAATAAGTGTACTTCTTTAAAACATGAGAAGAGATTAATAAAACAACAATTTAAAAATGTACTTTAAAGTCAAATTTTTAATTTGAAATTATTTGAAAAAGTGTACTTAATTGTGTTAGGAAACAGTCATGAAAGTGAACTCTTAGTACACTTAAGTGGCATTTTATTTCATTAGTATTATATTATCTGCAAGTATCTTTTTTTATATACACTTTTTGGACTTTAAGCACACAAGTGTGCATTCAATGCATTTAAGTGCACTTATTTTTCACAAGGTGAGGTCCAGTATTAGAAGTGTTTTCTCTAAATATCCAGCATATCTGTCAACAAAATGTGTGGTATTGTGGTGTAAAACCCTCTGTGTGCCACATTTATGTGCTCATAACTACTGTAAAACCTGTTTCATCAGCTCTGGCCCTGACTTGACCACAGTATTTGTTTTCACCCGTAACAGCTACCTGAGTGATCTGGATCGGATTTCAGACGCAGCGTACGTCCCCACAGAGCAGGACATTCTGAGAGTCAGGGTTCCCACCACAGGTATCATCGAGTATCCCTTCGACCTGGAGAACGTCATCTTCAGGTGAGTCCAGGACATGCATCAGCACAAATTTAGTGTGCTGAAAAATCTTTTAAAAGTGCATGTGCCAAAAAATTTACTCTTTGTATTTGTGTTGGCTTCATATGATTTTGAAAAACCGTAAAATCATTTTCAACAAAATATCATGTGGTGAAAAACATCAAGTAAAAAGTAAAATGAACATTTTCTATAAACACTAAATAAATGTGAATGCAAACATCTTGATCATTTTTCAAGCTTGTAAATATATATTTCAATCAATATACTGTATATATATATATATATATACAGAATTACATATAAGAATTCATAAATAATGCTATTTCACACCTTGCCTTGTCCTAAAAAGGTCAAATTACCTTATATTTTAACAGACTTATTGATCTGGACACAGTCATTTCTCTGAATGTTTCTGCACATTAGTCACACCACATGATTTCAATTTGGTGGACAAAAGATTTAGAAATATTCAAATATTTGAACAAAACAGCTTCACTGCTTAGGATATAATAATAAAAGATTAAACTACTATTACTGTAATAATACTGAACTACTTTAACAAGGTTTTCTTATCAAGAATTTAATTTTAATGAGGCTTTTTTCATTATAATACAGTATTAGGACAGGAATGACCTCTAAAAAATATCAAAGTTCATTTTAATTCAGAAATTAAAAACTTGACAAAGAAACGTGCATGAATGAGGAAATAAATGTTAAACAGAGTCATTAAGGATGCGGAGTATTCCCATAATCACAGTCGGTTATGTGTTAAATTAAAATAAACCGGATGTGTTTCAGTATATTAGATCCGTGCAGTTGGTCTTAAAGAGACAGCAGTCTAATAAACCTGTTGTCTGTGTCATTAATGTTAATCAAATAACAAAAGACAAAGAGAAGTCAGCGATTCTTCGATTCATATTTGATCCATACAGTGAAGATTTTGCATTGTTTTAGTTTTACGTTTGTACTTACGCTCTGTAGTATTTCTTACTACATGTTAAAGGGGTGGTTCACTGATCTTTTTCGAGGCTTGATTGTGTTTATGGGGTGCAGTCTAACATGTGTTAATGCTTTGTTT
>NW_015544295.1:764047-777790 GCF_001515605.1 Sinocyclocheilus anshuiensis | reverse complement strand
CTCAGAAATAGGCGATGGGCTCTGATTGGTTAGCTAGCCCAGTGTGTTGTGATTGGCTAAACCGCCTCTAGTGCACATCTAAACGTCCCGCCCCTCAGCTCATCGACATGTGATCCGGTTGTATTGTAAACAACGGTGTCGTTAATATCGCTTATCAGTTTGAGCCCGATTGAGAAGCAGAGGATATTATTGAAGAGGATCGTGCAGAACCTGTGCAAGCACGGCTTTTAATGGTAGGCCTATGTTTTTTGTTTGTTGTCATCTCATACTTTTAGATACGCTGTTATTTGCAAATGCTACTGTTTATGTTAGCTTTTAATATACGGTTTTATCCTGATTAAAGCTTTAATACAGTACTTCAACTGAGTACTGAGATGCAAAGAGATGCAGAGCGTGTGCAGAGCAGGGGAACGCGAGGAACAGTATTGAGAATCGCTGCTTTAGAAAATTGATTTTGAAACTTGTGAATCCATTAGAATCGTTAGAAGACAGAATCGTGATTCATATATGAATAGATTTTTACGTGCACCTCTAGTTTTCTCTTCCTCTTCTCTAAAGCAGTGCAGGCCACGCCCCCTTTGCTGCCTTTTCCCGAGGGCGGGGTTTATCTGGGTTTGTGATGTCACGAACCCGGGAAGTAACTCGTTGTAGTCCCTACCAGCCGTTTTTGTAGGCATTAAACTGCCAGAATTTTAAAAGACGACATCTCCGTTTGCATTGAACTTTCAGCTTCATAACTTTGCAGATATTGTTTATGCTCAAACAGCAACACTACACATTAACTAACATTAAAAAAGTGAAATCGCAATGAACCACCCCTTTAAATAAACCTGTAGCTGAATAACTTAAGCTTGTTTAATTTGTACTTTTGTTGTATTGTGTTTGCAATTTGCTTTTTTGTTCTTATTTTTAATTTCAAAAATAAAATAAAATAACAATGGCTACATCCACATATATATTGTTATCATGAAATAAACTTTCTCTTACCGTGAAATAAGATTTTGGTAATATCACCCACCCCTAGTTGTGTGTGTGTGTGTATGTGTGTATATATATATATGTCTTTTGTTTCTATTAGTGTTCATGTCACTGTAGCTAATTTGCAGCATTACGGAATAATTTAAATTAATCCTGATTGTAACTGCAGTTTATCAAAAGGCAACAAACAAGTTGTTGTAACAAGTGGATTATACTGTAAGAAGATGGTCATAGTTTAGTTTGGGGACCTCTATTAACTAAGACTTTTGCCACAAAAAAACTGCTAATTTTCTTTCTAATTGTCATCAGGATGGTGGACGTCGGGGGTCAGCGATCCGAGCGCAGGAAGTGGATCCACTGCTTTGAGAACGTCACCTCCATCATCTTCCTGGTGGCTCTGAGCGAGTACGACCAGGTCCTGGCTGAATGTGACAATGAGGTCGGTGTACTTTGAGTTCATCCTCGTGCAGGCTGTTCCTCTGTGACTTCATGCTCATGGCAGTTGATCGGATTTGAAATGGTCTCATGTGTTTCAGAATCGCATGGAGGAGAGTAAAGCTTTGTTTAAAACCATCATCACTTATCCTTGGTTCCAGCAGTCGTCTGTGATTCTCTTTCTTAATAAGACAGACATCCTGAAGGAGAAGATCGTGCACTCTCACCTGGCCACCTACTTCCCAGAATTCACAGGTGAGTCAGCAGTTCCCTCGAGGCACAAGATGCTTCTTCAGGCAAATGCTCGTATGGCAGGAATGAATCACTTTCATGCTGGTAAAGATAAACCGCAGTATTATTTTAATGTGTTTTTATATAAATTAATAGACAAAAAATAGAGCGTCACATCATTGACCCAATGATTACTGTCATTTTTCAGGCCCCAAAAACGACCCAAAGGCAGCCCAGGAGTTTATTCTGAAGATGTACCAGGAGCAAAATGAAGACAAAGACAAATCCATCTACTCTCACTTCACTTGTGCCACCGACACGGAGAACATCCGCTTGATCTTCGCAGCTGTGAAAGACACCATCCTCAGACACAACCTCAAAGAGTTCAACCTGGTTTAAAATCAACAACTAGTCCTCATCCCGGAGGACAAACCCGGTCCTGCTCTCTTCTGTTGATCTGTTGAGTAGATTTAGCTCTCACATTAGCTTTACGTTGTTCTCTTGTTGGCTAAGGACTTATATAAGGAAGTATCTAGGAGAATTGTCTAATGGATTAGATGTGGACTGGGTTCCTGAAAATGAGCCTTGATCTACCATTACAAGGATGAACCTTCTTTTCAGTCGTGTTTAGGTCCTCTAATAGATGGGTAGGTTTCATCGACAACAGATGTTGCCATTTTGTTCTTTATGTGAGTAGAGTTTACAAAGGATGCTACTTAGGAGATTTTAAGGCACATGTAAAAATGTTTTCCTGATGTAATAGATCAAAGTCTTGAAGACTCCTTGAAGCGTTTAAAGGCAAAAAGATGGAGAAGTTTACATGTTAATATAAAAACTTACTCTGGATGTAAAAAAAAAAAAAACTAACATGCTCTTAAATTGCCTTCTGTAGAGTCAAGATTATACATTTGTAGAAATTAGATATTTTTTATTTTATTATTATGTAAAAAATCATTTACTAGCTATTTTAAACAGTGGTGTTTTAGTGTCAAATTGTACATTGTAAATGATATTTATCAATTTAAACATGCATATTCCTTAAAAAATCTTTATTTCTCACAGACAATTCAGTCACAGGGCAAATTCAGAAAGTTTTCACATTTTACGCAGCCACAGAGTTTCATTATTTTACCTCAGTTCGTAGCAAGTTCAAGCTGTAGTGAATACCTGAAGTGCCTTTAAACTGTAATGTCTGTATCTGCTTTGATAATATTTGTTAAACAAGGATATACAGTAATATGTTGTTACTCATTAAAATTCAAATAAAACAATCAAACAAAATTCCAAATACATTTATTAAATATGCATAATTAGAAATTACAAGAAAATGGTGCAAAAAAAGTTCATGCTTTTCTTTGCCTTTATAGTCAACAAGAAATGACATTCACAGTTCTCAATATTACTTCACTAACATGATTAACTTCCAATTGAAAATAAATATATGATAAAACTGTAGAATTAGAGTATGCAGTTGCATGTGAAAAAATGCACATTTTGTCCCTTCAATCATATTTATTCGAAACCTGGGAACTTGATGTAAGATCTCTCGCTATTAGCTTTTATTGCTATAACCTTTATTAATGTTAAAAAATGAAATTTTTGCTGTAAATGTACTCACCCTCAGGGCATCCAAGATGTAGATGAGTTTGTCTCTTCATGCGAACAGATTTGGAGAAATTTAGCATTACAGCTAATAAAAACATCACAAGAATCCACAAGTAATCCACACCACTCCAGTCCACCAATTAATGTCTTGTGAAGCGAAAAGCTGTGTGTCTGTAAGAAACAAATCCATCGTTAGGCGTTTTTAACTTCAAACCAGTCCATAATCCATAATATTGTTTTCGCCAGTGAACAATTCATCTCGTCTGAATCAGGAAAGAAATATGCACAGATCAAACACCATTTACAAGCCAAAACAGTTCTGAACAAATATATCGATTTTGATGATTTGGACTCTCATTCTGATGGCACCCATTCACTGCAGAGGATCCATTGGTAAGTAACTGATGTAATGCTAAATTTCTTCAAATCTGTTTTGATGAAGAAACAAACTCATCTACATCTTGGATGACCTGAAAGTGAGCAAACATCCATTTTTTTTGGTTAACTATTCCTTTAAATTACTGCATTAACTATTGGCAAGATTTTCAAAAGGCTGCAGACTAAAACAAGGACTAAAGAGCTACTTTATTGGTGTACATCATTTACAGGTTGCCCAAGAGGCCTCGTTGACATCAGGATCAATAAATATGGTCAGTTTTGATGTCATGTCGACTTTAATGTCAATTCATTGACATTCATTAAAAAAAATGGACAATAGCTTTACTGAAAAGCTAAATAATAAACAATTGCATATTTGTGTTATATTACAGTTCTTCAGTAACGCAGTGTGGCTGCATAGAGACATAAAGCAGTCAAGAAGCCATCGAGTGTTTACTGTCATGTCGAGTATTAAGACGAGCTGTAGAATTAATTAAACAGACAATGAGAAACAAAATATCATTTCATGCAAAGCCACGTATTAAAAAAATATCCCTGCTCTCCTGTACATACAGAAAGAGATTCCCATTTTCAAACATTCCTGGTCATTTCTGTTTAAATGTGACACGCATTCCCACATGTAAAGACAAATAAAATACATAGTGTCTTTATTAATGTGTATAAAATGACACCTTAATTTACACTTTAGTGTGGCTTTACTTAACTGCATGTAGAGGCACGTTGTAAAGACTTAATATAAGCTCAGACAGTGAGGGGGAAAGAAAGGTACAATATAATGTAAACCGAACACACCAACACACAGTCTAACAGATATTACCAGTGTGGTATTCAGTGTTTAGTGAATGACTGTCACATTGTGGGTATAATGTGAAGTGGCACACTGCAAAAGCAGCATAAAAGCACACGGCAGAGTGCAGGATCATCGCATGTCGCTTTAACTGTCCTTACTTCCGCAGACTTTCCCTGGCATCTTCCAGCTTTGCAAGAACCCACTGAGAATGACAGAAATGCATGATTTAAATTAATGCACGGGTACTAACCTTTACAGGCTATTTTATCTACAATTAGCAGCAAAAAATCATAAATGTGGTAGACAAAACTTTTTGTGAAAAATGTAACTCTTAAAGGGACAGACCACCCAAAAAGTACAATGTTTTACACAACCTCAAGCCACCCTAGGTGTATATGACTTTGTTCTTTCAGACGAATACAATCAGAGTTATATTAAAAAATGTCCTGGCTCTTTCAAGCTTTATAATGGCAGTGAATGGGTGTTGAGGTTTTGAAGCCCAAAAAGTGCATCCATCCATCATAAAAAGTGCTCCACACAGCTCCGAGGGGTTAATAAAGGCCTCCTGAACTGAATCAATGTGTTTGTGTAAGAAAAATATTCATATTTAAAACTTTATAAAGCATAATCTCTAGCTTCGGCTAACTGATATACGCACGCTCACAAGAAAGTGGTGTCCAGCGGATGACGTAGGATGCAGACGTAGCGTAAGCGCCAGTGAGAATATTCTAGTCTCACGAGAACCACGTTTTGTTTACAGCAAAGGAAAACCAGTCTCCTCTTGGCTTGTATCGACATCCTACGGCATTTTTATTTACAAATCCTCGTTTTGTACTTCTAATTCATGACCGATGTTTTTTACGTTCATCACTTCTCACCAGAGCTTATGCTATGTCGACATCCTCCGTCATCCGCTGGAACGCCACTCTCTTGTGAACGCGAGAACGACAGTTAGCGGAAGCTAGAGATTATGGTTTATAAAGTTTTAAATATGGATATTTTTCTTAAAAATATCTTTGTGCTTCAGAAGGCCTTTATTAACCCCCCGGAGCCATGTGGAGCACTTTATATGATGGATGGATGCACTTTATTGGATTTCAAAATCTCGACACCCATTCACTGCTATTATAAAGCTTGAAAGAACCAGGACATTTTTTAATATAACTCCAATTGTATTTGTCTGAAAGAAGAAAGTCATACAGTATACACCTAGGATATCTTGAGGGTGAGTAACTCAAGGGGTAATTTTCATTTTTGGGTGAACTCCCTTTAAGCTTGTGTGTGGCTTTGTGGGCCTTTTTTGACCTGGCTGAGAGGTTAAATGGATAGTTCCCCCATTAGTGCAAATTCTGGCATCTTTTACTCACCCTAAATTTGTTCCAAACATGTATGAGTTTCTTCTGTTGAACACAAAAGAGGATATCTTGAATAATGTTGGTAACCAAACAGTTTCTTGTCTCCATTGACTTCCATGGTATTTAATTTCCATACTATGGAACTCAGTGGGGACCAACAACTGTTTGGTTACCAACATTCTTCAAAATATATTCTTTTGTGGTCAACAGAAGAAACTCATACATGTTTGGAACAACTTGAGGGTGAGTAAATAATTTTTTGTTTTTAGTTTTTAGTTTTTCGTTGAACTATACCTTAAAAATGTTAAGAATATATGCTTACTTTTAAGTTTGTTCAAAATGCCTCCAGTTTCCACAAAAAAAAATTTCTTTTATAGAATTTAAATTTTTTGTATAGTCCTGTTAGGTTCGGGTCAAATTTGTGGAGATGGAGATGTGTGTTCTGTTGAAACAACTTTCAACAAAACAAAAAGGTTAATTCAAATTTACTTCAAATTGTGTACTGTGTCTCCATGCGGTGTTTGGATAAACAAACTAATATGACAATATCTAAAGAATATCTTTCTCTGATTTATAAATAAATTACCTCAGGTTTCAAAATGAATGGACATGACATATGATACAGGATCACATGGTCAAAAAAAATCTAATACACTTTTTAAGTGTCTATTGTATTATTATACACTTTGCAAATGGTCTTGAAGAAAAGCCATGTATGAAGGGATTCATGGTAATTTGGGGTCTTAAAGAGCACCATCGAAAGTGGACGATACTCACAAGGTCGTTCCAAACACAAGTGAGCAACCAAATGCTTTTTTGTGGCTATTTCACAAGGCCATTAGCGAAGGGTACATGTAAGTGTCAAATTTAAGACCAAATATAAATTATTACCATATATCAATACAGAGCAAACCCATACGATCTCTAAATAAATCACTTATCTCTAAATCAGTTTAGCAGTAAAACAGAGTGAGACATGTTTTATTCAAAATGTATTAAAAAACTGCTTTATTTTCCAATATATAAATACATATAAATTAAGAGGTCAAGTAATATTGTGTATTTTATTGTGTAACCAAAACACCAATAATATAAAAATATGCATAATGCATGACTTTTATTTATAAACAAGCCCAAATTACTGGACTCTTATTTAGAAACGCCTATGCTTTACTACTTCCAGCTGCTCATTAAAAAAAGATGAGGGAGTTAAGTAAACATTATCATAATTCATCAACAGTAGATCATTGGCATGAATGTATGGTACATCTATTGGCATAAATGTATGCTATATTCATTGATTGTGAACTGCTGTGAAACCTGTAGAAACCTGCATTTTTACTTTAAAACGTGCAGCGTTCACATTTAGTAAATCATTCCCTTTGAAGTTTAATATTCACATTAAGCCATATTGCAACTCTTGTTTTTCTGTGCCCGATTTTAAGACCTCTTAAATGGATAATTAAGACTTTTCTCATGTCATTTAAAATATTTAAGACTTAAGGATCTGCTGGGACCTTGTTAATGATCCTGACTGGTGCGTACTAATGATCCTCACTATGAATGGATTTCGCTCTCAGAACAAACCTACAAGCATCATCACCTTCTGTGCATAAATGACCAGAAGAATTCATCCACTTTCTGCCTAAACAATCATTGTGCTCCATGTGAAGATACCAGTTCATGAACTAACTTCCACTATTTGTTTACAGCAGCGAAAATGTGCGACTGTACCTTTGCTAGTTCAGTAGTTTTGAAATTGATGATCTTCCCAAACTCTTTGGCATGAAAAACTGATTTGACCCGCTCCTGTGAAAATCAAAACAAGATCAATCATATTTTCATCATAAGAAAAGAAATCCTTGTTCAGGAGCTCTTTCATTTGGATCAGACATGTAGGCCATGATATTATTGGTTAATATTTTTAATGCTCTCTCCCTGCCCACATGGCCTTGATTACCTCATTACAAAATAAAAGTCCTTTCAGAGGTGAAGAAACTGTTAATGAATGATTATGTAAGAAAGAACAGTAATACAAGTTAACTACTTGGGTTAAGTTTTAGGGTTAGGTACATACTATATACATGTACAACAGGACTATAAATTAAAGTGCTAAACATAAATATTTGCATATTTAGAATAACATGCACAATAAGACCAGTGCGATTTAGATTTAATGTTGTTTATAAATGCACATAAAATCAAGCTCTGTGTTACGTATGATGATGTACCTTCGCTTCTATGCGCAGTCTCCTGTCTCCACGATCATGGGCGCTTTGGTAAACTCATCAAACAGATACTGCCACTCACACGTCAGCTGCCCAAATGTTCCCTTAGTCACGAAAAATATCCCCCTGAAAGAAGAAAATCACACAGACACCAGCTGAAAAGCTTCAATTAAATAAAAAAGGCCGTATACACTGTAGCACATGACTTGAATAATTAGGATAGAATAGTACATGCGTATATAATCAATTACATGCAAAAATATATACAGTAGTTCTTAGAAATTACATGCATTTTTATATTTCTGAAGAAATTTTTTGGATCTTCCTAAAGGCTGCAGCACCCACATTTCTGCCCCAATTTGTAGTGTATGTAGTGCATTTAGAGTATTCCAGCCTTTAATGTTTAATATATGGAAATACCCTTATGAAAAAGACGTTTATTCAAGTGTGCTATTAGTATACTTCTTTTAAACTAAAAATAGGAAAGTATACTTTTAGTCTACTTTTTATGTACTTCTCAGAAATGGGCTTTCTGTACTTCTCAGAAATATACTTAAAATGACATTTAAGTATACTTGACTTATACTTAGAAAAAGTCTAAATATATTTGAGCTATACTTGTGCTCCTAGAATCTGTGTTTTCATTGTTATACTGTAGAGGGCGCTAGTACACATTTTCTGTACAGAATTTCCAAAAAACACAAGTGAAGAAGAATATCAGTATACCTATAAGTTCACTTTTAGTATAGTTGCAGTACAAACTAAACATTTTGATGTAAACTAGTTGTGTACTCAAAGTTTACTACTGTTATACTTAAGGTATACTTAAAAGTATACTTTTATATACTAGAAAGTGGGCCAATTTAATCCCAAGGAGTATTGAAATAGTACACTTACAAGTATACTACTAGTACACTGATATTTGTATACTTACTACATAAAGTTTACTTAAAAATATACTTGAACTTTACTTAAGTATACTTACTAAAATAAACTTGAAGTATACTACTTTTTGGTAAGGGTAGAGGCAAATTTTATGCCCTAAGTTTAATTATTGGGTTTAGGGATTTGTTGAGATTCCTCACCTGAAGTATGAGCGGTGCTTGCTTATGAAAACACAAGTTTTTGTTGCGTAAAATCATTTTTACTGAAAACTGTTTACATGCACTGATTTTCATCAGTCTGAATGAATACAATCCAATTTCCGTTTGTAAGATGGAAATAAACGTGACACGGCACATGTGCATGGTATTTTTAAGCTAAATAATAGTTGTGTTAAAAGCTAAAAAAAAAATGTAAATAATGTATTTTGAATAGAGCTCAGGGTGTTTACATGAAGGCTTTTATAAGCTGAAGCCAAACACCTGTGACATGCTTAATGCTATTCGTGCATGCTTAAAACCAAAACACCCATTCATCTAAATGTGCCCATGTGCCATTGCCCATGTAAAATGAGGGGTTTATATAATTTACCTACCTTCTGGTGATCATCAGGAAATCTGATTCGTTCACCTTAGCATGAGCAAAGTATCTGTACTTCGCAAACCATCCGTTTTCAATATTCTACAAACCAAATGGAGAAACCCATTAATATTGAAAAAACACAATCCTGAGAACTTCTACGATCAGATGTTTTCTGGCTATCACCTTCCTGAGATATGGTGATGGAGTGAGTATAATGACACAAGAATTGATGAAAAGACACACAGTGGCAACACAACTTCAAAATCACCTACTCATCTTCATATACATCGCACTAGTTTCGGGATTCTTAAAACCATTTTTTTATTTAGTTCTAAAGCACTTGCATGTTGCCCATAGGTGAGACTGGTGTGTTTGTACGTGCTCCGGATGCAAGAATGCAAATTTCGAAAAATTTCCCTAGTAAAAAGAATTGAATGCAAAATTTAAGCAAAGGTTTAGTCATTACGTTTTCTAAAGAGACTAAAGTCACAGCACACACGCTGGCTCCTTGTCTATAAATCAATGAAATGCGATGTCATTTGCAATGCATTGTGGGATTGATGGGTGTGGAATGGGTTAATGATGAAAAAAATGCACTTGGAAACAGACTTTATTCAGGAAAAATGACAGATGATGGGGTGGGACAACAAATTAGAAGGACTAAAACCAAGATTCCGAATCATAAAACAGCAATATTTAAATTTAAAGTATATTAACTACTCTATCAGCTAGACGCTGCCTGAATTACGTAAACACATTGTAAATTATTCTGATTTTAGATGCAAATCTAGAGAGGGCTGCTCTGCTCTGTGAACATGACAAGAGAGGAGAGCTGCAGTCAGTGCACACTAATTACTACCAATACTAGTACAGCTAACACTACTGAGATCACATCTGCAACTCCTGCAGTTACAAGCTACACAACACATCACAAAAACATACTAGGACAATGACTGGTGGGAATTACATAAGTAGTTTTACATAATGAATTACATCATTTGATTTTGTTTTAGTTTGATTTGATTTGAGTTCATTTAATATTTTAGACTGTTTGTTTTTACATTTTAGTTTACTGTTTTATAACATATAAGAATAGAAATGTATAATACTATGTATTACAAACAATTCATCAAATTTAATTAAGTTTTACATTTGAAGTTTTACACATATATCCTGTACAATCTCTCAGCTCTCCAGCAAGTTATTATTTAAAATATGAACACCTCTTTCATATCTGATGATACAATTTCAAACCCTTGGCTCGTGTTGGTCTGTTTGGTCCCTGTTGTGTTTTGGATGCTGTGATGCTTCTTAACTAGTTTAACCAGCAAGACTTCCTTGATCAACCAGCTCACCAGAAAGACTGGTCAGCAGTGTTGAGGGTAACGTATTACAAGTAACGCAAGTTACGTAATCAGATTACTTTTTTCAAGTAACTAGTAAAGTAACGCATTACTTTTTAATTTATAAGAAAATATCTGAGTTACTTTTTCAAATAGGTAACGCCAGTTACTTTTTTTTCCCATTTATTGATTGAAAGCTCTCCTGTCCCCTTGTTGAGAGAAATCGGGAGTAAGATGTTACTTTAGTTCTAGAATAAATGTGAACAAGCATTAATTCATCTCTCACTCACTCACAAAAAAAAAATCATCAACCATACTAATAAGCAAAAATTACACAAGATAAACTAACATTGCTTCTTCTTTTTTTTTATTGCTGAAGTTTCTTCTTCTGTGTGTACTGTACAGACGTGAATTTACATTTCCTTCAGCCTGAGGCTTTTGGTGTGAAAGCGATTTTATATTTGCCAAAAAATTTTTTTTTATATTAAAAGCAAACAGGCAAGCCCAGCCCAGATTTAAAAAGTAACGCAAAAGTAACGTAACGCATTACTTTCAATAAAAAGTAACCAAGTAATGTAATTAGTTACTTTTTTAGGAAGTAACGCAATATTCTAATGCACTACTTTTAAAAGTAACTTTCCCCAACACTGATTATAAATATCTAAAATATTACTTGGAAAAAAAATTATATTTAGTTTCCATTAAGTTACATTATTATTTTTCCCTACTCATTACAGTAGGCTACTGTACTGTTAGATGTATTTATTTATTTACTTTTTGAATTATTTACTCATTTAGGCTATTTTAACCTGTTTTTATTTATTTTTTATTTACTAATTTGTTTATTTTAATCTTATTTTTTATCATTTATTTATTTGTAACTTTTTTAACACTGTTTCTCTAAACTTTCTCTAAACCTAGCACTCCCTTGGGGTCCCTGGACCCTAGAAGGCTTATGAAATGAAATTTGTGAACATTACATTTGCTCTAACGCAAGTTACGTAATCAGATTACTTTTTTCAAGTAACTAGTAAAGTAACGCATTACTTTTTAATTTATAAGAAAATATCTGAGTTACTTTTTCAAATAGGTAACGCCAGTTACTTTTTTTTCCCATTTATTGATTGAAAGCTCTCCTGTCCCCTTGTTGAGAGAAATCGGGAGTAAGATGTTACTTTAGTTCTAGAATAAATGTGAACAAGCATTAATTCATCTCTCACTCACTCACAAAAAAAAAATCAGATTTAGTTTTCCTCAGAATTAATAAAAACAGTTAAACGCAATTCAGAATATGACTCAAAGCTGCAATAATTAAATATGTTAAATAATACAAATATCCTTTATGTATTTAATCCAATTTTATTAACCAATTTGCTGCTGACCTTCAGTGATCCAATTCAACCATACTAATAAGCAAAAATTACACAAGATAAACTAACATTGCTTCTTCTTTTTTTTTATTGCTGAAGTTTCTTCTTCTGTGTGTACTGTACAGACGTGAATTTACATTTCCTTCAGCCTGAGGCTTTTGGTGTGAAAGCGATTTTATATTTGCCAAAAAATTTTTTTTTATATTAAAAGCAAACAGGCAAGCCCAGCCCAGATTTAAAAAGTAACGCAAAAGTAACGTAACGCATTACTTTCAATAAAAAGTAACCAAGTAACGTAATTAGTTACTTTTTTAGGAAGTAACGCAAAATTGTAATGCATTACTTTTAAAAGTAACTTTCCCCAACACTGCTGGTCAGGTTGACCAGCTTCACCATCTAGACAAATTCTAGACTAATATAAAACCAGCCTGGACAAGCATGAAAATTCATGGTTGTTTAGTGACTATGGAGGTTAAGAAAATGACAAAGAATTTCAGAAATCTTGTTTTTGTGTTTTTTACGATATATGTACAGTATGTACTGAATGTTATGAATATCTGTATCTGGGTAGCTGACATTACCATATATGTTAAACATATATTAGACTTTACGTTTAATTACGTGTTTTCATTCAAGTTTTTTATTATTAAAAAAAATATTACTTTTAATCAGCAACAATGCATAAAACTGTCAGTGACAGCAAAGACATTTATGATTTCTATAATATTCCACATAAATGCTGTTCGTTTGAACTGAGCAGTTCAACTGTTTTCAAAATTTATAATAATGTTTCTTGAGCAGCAAATCAGCATATTAAAATGAAGGATCATGTGACACTGAAGACTGGAGTAATGATGCTGAAAATTCAGCTTTGCATCACAGGAATAAACTACATTTTACAATATATTCTAATAATATTTCACAATATTGCTGTTTTTACTGTATTTTTGATTATATAAATGCAGATTATTTTTTTGATGTTTTAATTTGTAATGTAGGAGACTGCTGTCACTGTTGAACATGTCAACTACCCATTTCCGTTTTTTATTATATTGTCAATTCCTATTATTTTTGTCTTTAAAGGGGTCATATGATGCGATTTCAATTTTTCCTTTCTCTTTGGAGTGTTACAAGCTCTTGGTGCATAAAGAAGATCTGTAAAGTTGCAAAGACTAAAGTCTCAAATCCAAAGAGATATTCTTTATAAAAGTTAAGAGTCAGCCACGCCTACCTAAAACGGCTCGTTCTAACACGCCACCACATGTCTACATCACTATGTGGGAAGATTTGCATAACGCCGCCCAAATGTTCACGCAAAGAAAGAAGGCATAACTTTTATTCTCGCTGTAGTATTGTTGTTGCTGCTTCCGCCGCGTGAAGGCGCTGTGTGATTCATTGTGAAAGCGAAACTACTTTGTTTGGCCTTCCAAAAGAGGACGATATCTGCTTCGTCATGCCTGGAGCTGATCCGTGCTGGTTGCTGAAGAAATATTACAACTTTGCGCTGTGGATCGCCGGATCGGCTTTCACCGTGGACGAAGCGGA
>NW_015544295.1:761806-763931 GCF_001515605.1 Sinocyclocheilus anshuiensis | reverse complement strand
GCCATGTCGTGAAGGCGCTGTGTGCTTCGTTGTGAACGCGAAACTACTTTGTTTGGCCTCCCAAAAGAGGACGATATAGCTTCGTCATGCCTGGAGCTGATCCGTGCTGGTCGCTGAGGAAATACATCAACTTCGCGCTGTGGATCACCGGATCGACTTTCACCGTGGACGAAGCGGAGTCCAGCCCGGGGTCGTCACATGTGGATGCATGGCATCACAATATGGTGAAGGACGTAACATTTCCGTCACACGCTTGAGGAATTCGGCCAATCACAACGCACTGGATAGCTGGCCAATCAGAGCACACCTCGCTTTTCAGACCGATGAGCTTTGTAAAAATCGACACGTTTCAGAAAGGCAGGGCATAGAGGAGAAACAATAATGTACAGTATGTGGAAAATAATGTGTTTTTTGAACCTTAAACCGCATAAACACATTTCATTACACCAAATACACAAAATACTGTTCTTTTTAGCAGCATCATATGACCCCTTTAAAACTTTCTTAATGCATCGCCATTATCTTAAACACCAGGAGTGTGATAGCAGGAAGTGAAGTGTCATGCGTCACCTGCAGCATCTGGCTGCTATGCCCTCTCTCTCCTTATACGGCCGGATGACTCCATCCTCACGGATGAAACGAGGAGGACGTAAACTCTCCACATCCTGAGACGTCTCCGCAGATCTGCATTCAAACCAGGCCAGAAAACAAATCACAATCACGGACTAACAAAGACTCTTTCCTAAACAATGCACACAGAGACATATTCAGAGACCTTTTGATGCCTTGGAAGGTGCTGCTGGCCAAGTCAACGATGCCCCCTGTTGGTCTGGTCAGAGCTCCGACCAAACCTTTGCCCACACCCTTAAAGAAACCCGCCGCTCCTTCCTTCTGAGCTCCTACAGCTACACACACGCACATGAGATGCCTATTAAACTGAACACACAGGAAAGCTGGATTCTTGACAGCGAAATACTGCCGGATAACTGAACATCTTTACCTTTAATGGGTTTAGTCACGATGCCTGTGATGCCGCTCACAAACCCCTGTGTGATGAGGAGAAGAGTTCATATTTACAGACTGACTTCCCACGAAAAACAAACAAAACTACTCTACTGAATGCAAAATATGCACTATAGACTTGTCAGATGTCAATCAATTAAACATTTTTACTAAATTAATTACATGATAAGCTGATCAATTACCTGAATTAACCATAATTAATCATATTATCATGACAATATTGTGGAAAAGCATTGAATTGACATAAAAAAAAATTGGCTTTAATAGTTTTATTTTCCTGGAATACAACCTCTATTGTTATAATTCTTTTTTTTGTGTATCTTATGTATATGGGCAGATCTCGGGCTCTGCTGTAAATAGTTATAAGATAGTTATATCTAAAATGTTTAATGAAGAAAGAATAAAAGAAAAGTGGCTATAGAAGTAAATGTATAGTTTTTTTTTTTTTTTGAAGAAAATAGTTGCTCCAAAGGTGGAAAAACATTATGTATCCTCTTAAGACCCGAGAAAAAAGTTTTAGGAAAAAGTTAGTTTTTCCATGTCTTTACATTGTTTAGAGCATTAAAAATAATGTAAAAAAATATATATATTAAAAAAAGATATTTAATTCATAAGTTATGCTATGTTCTTGGTAGAGGACATCGGGACTCAATTTCTTTAAAAAAATAAAAAGACATGAATGAACATGCAATTGATTTTTTAAATCACCAATACATTTTTAGTTTTCAAGATTTCTTTTTTTTTTATCAAACTTTGTATAAAGATGATTCTCAACTATGTTATAACAGAATGATTCAATATACTATTTTTCTTTCTGCAAAATGTGTGTAAATGGCCATAAACAGGTTTTCTCATTATATACAATGTATCTATAAACTAAATCTAATTTGCATATTAATGTGTTTTTGGGGCAACATGTAATGAAAAAAGAAGTGTAATAATGGGAGTAATAATTGACAAGATTTTCATAATAACATATAATATTTAATAGAATATAGAAATATAATTTCTTTCTCTGTTCATTTGTTATGTCTCCCAAAATGCGTAATAAACATGCTTTTAGTCCCGGTGTCCTCATATGAGGACATGAAATCAGCGTCCT
>NW_015544295.1:752771-761097 GCF_001515605.1 Sinocyclocheilus anshuiensis | reverse complement strand
TTTCCATGTCTTTACATTGTTTAGAGCATTAAAAATAATGTAAAAAAATATATATATTAAAAAAAGATATTTAATTCATAAGTTATGCTATGTTCTTGGTAGAGGACATCGGGACTCAATTTCTTTAAAAAAATAAAAAGACATGAATGAACATGCAATTGATTTTTTAAATCACCAATACATTTTTAGTTTTCAAGATTTCGTAATGAAAAAAGAAGTGTAATAATGGGAGTAATAATTGACAAGATTTTCATAATAACATATAATATTTAATAGAATATAGAAATATAATTTCTTTCTGACATTTTTTAAGACCAAGTAGAGGGAGTGGTCATGGTGAAACATCCAAACA
Source organism: Sinocyclocheilus anshuiensis (assembly GCF_001515605.1). NCBI lineage: Eukaryota > Metazoa > Chordata > Actinopteri > Cypriniformes > Cyprinidae > Sinocyclocheilus > Sinocyclocheilus anshuiensis. Next base: position 760,745 of record NW_015544295.1, on the reverse strand, counting down.
TTTAGTATCTCTGAAAAGCCCTGAATGTGCTCAGTACAGGACATCCAGACTTAAAACTGTGGCATGTATCGTTTCAGAGAAATTCACTAAAATATAATGTCCTCATATGAGGCCGCAGGGTCTTAAGAGGATATGAGAGCAGGGCTAATTTTCCTTTTTTTTTTTTCTTCTTTTCTTTTTTTTTTTTTTTTTTTTTACAAATCACACTAAATTAATACATTAAGCTGACAGTTCTACACTGTAAAAAAGAAAAAAAAAATTATGTTTTATTAATTTATGTTTTCCATGAATATACTATTTCAGTCTTTCCAATTCAAAATGTCACATTTCATTAAATGTCTGACTTGCCATTTCTATGTAATTATTTGTAAAATTTACTAGAAATTTCAGAATGAAAATGTCTTCACCATTTTTTTCTATGTACTGTATATTTTGGTTATATCTTTTGACGCAGTTTTTCCCAAACTACACTCTAAAAAATGCTGGGCTAAATATAACCCAGCACTGGGTTAAAAAGGGACAAACCCAGCTATTGGGTTGTTTTGTCCCAACGGTTGGGTTGTTTTGTCCCAACGGTTGGGTTGTTTTGTCCCAACGGTTGGGTTGTTTTGTCCCAACGGTTGGGTTGTTTTGTCCCAACGGTTGGGTTGTTTTGTCCCAACGGTTGGGTTGTTTTGTCCCAACGGTTGGGTTGTTTTGTCCCAACGGTTGGGTTGTTTTGTCCCAACGGTTGGGTTGTTTTGTCCCAACGGTTGGGTTGTTTTGTCCCAACGGTTGGGTTGTTTTGTCCCAACGGTTGGGTTGTTTTGTCCCAACGGTTGGGTTGTTTTGTCCCAACGGTTGGGTTGTTTTGTCCCAACGGTTGGGTTGTTTTGTCCCAACGGTTGGGTTGTTTTGTCCCAACGGTTGGGTTGTTTTGTCCCAACGGTTGGGTTGTTTTGTCCCAACGGTTGGGTTGTTTTGTCCCAACGGTTGGGTTGTTTTGTCCCAACGGTTGGGTTGTTTTGTCCCAACGGTTGGGTTGTTTTGAACCCAACCACTCGGTCAAAACAACCCAATAGCTGGGTTTGTCCCTTTTTAACCCAGTGCTGGGTTATATTTAACCCAGCATTTTTTAAAGTGTAGGATTCATGAACTAAGGGAACTGTGGGGTGTTCATGAATTGATAAAAATCTAATAAAAAACAAAATCTTTAAAATGTAAATTTAAAGGCAAATAATTTTAACATTATAACAAACAAAAATAAAACACTAAAAAGTTTTAATAATTTATTTGTTTATCTGCATGTTGTGACCATTGACCAACACCTCAACTTGAAGGTAAAGTTCAACATTAAAAACTCGCCATTAAGTCATTCCAAACCTGCATGATGTACTATATTTATTTTTATATCTTTAAGATACTATTAACATTTTTTTTTGTATTTTCTGTTTTCATTTTAATTTCAGTTAAAGGTTTAGTAATTTTGTATGTGTTTTTGTCCATTTTATTATTATTAATATTAATATTATAAATGTTTTTATTAATTTTTATTTCAATTTTAGTTTTAGTTAGTACATGAAAATGAGAAATGATACTTTGGCAGCTAGCTAAAATAAAATATATATTTTTAGTATTTTATTCATATTATGTTTCACTTAATATCTATTTTATTTCAAGTATAGGCTACCTAAAATGTTTTTGATGGTTGATTTTAGTTAACTATCATGACATTAACATAACAATAACAGGTAGTAAATAATTATAGTTGTGTTCAATAAAAGAATAAGTCAAGTGTGTTTGTAACACATTTAATTTAGAAAACTGTCAGTTTAGAGGGCCACATTTTCTTATCTTATCAATCCTATCAAAAGAGTTGAAGTTTCACCTGATAAGGCTCATAAAAGAAGGCCTCGACACCTTCAGATAGACCGCGGATCAGTCCGAATGGATCTAAACCCAAAACCAGAACATACATCTGCTTGATGGCCTGAAACAAACAGCACACAAGCACAGACAAATGAATGTATATGTTTAAAACACACTGAAATCACCAGTAGTTGGGGAAGGTTAAAGGTCACCTGTTTGGAATAATGGCGGATGAAAAACGGATAAGCATTTCCAATAAAGTATTTCTAGGTAATATACAATTCAACATCACATAAGAGACTTTGTATGTACTGTATGCAGTGGCATACTACTCATAATAATGTGTGCATACTGTACACAGTATATGCGTGGAATATCCACTAAACCTACTACTTTTGCCAAAATGTGAAATACAGAATCAGACCACACTATCAATAATAATAAAACCAACTAAATTAACTAAAAGAATAAAAATGTTAACTAAAATAAAGCTGAAATAAAATATATGAGATGAAAAACTGCCTTGGCTATTAAGAGAAATTACTGAAAGCACTCAAATTACTAGGTGGAAATAAATAAAAACTATAACTAAAACGACAAAGTAATACTAAATGTAAATAAAAATAAATTAAAACTAAATAGAAACATTAAAAAAATCTAAATAAAAATGACAAAAGATTACAAAAAAAAAATTAATTCAAAATTTAAATAAATTATTCAAAAAGAGTTAATTCAAACTATAAAAAAGGATAATAGTAAATAAATAATACTTGCATTCAATATATACATAATATATATGCATAACATAATGCTTGTCTATTATTGAATCCTCATTGCTTATGCACGGTTTTTCTCCCTTGACAAACAGTTCTAGCTTGTTTTGGTCTTTTCACTAGAGGGCAGTGTGACAGCAAAATAAACCAAGACTGGTGCCGTGTCCAAATACCCACACTTGCAGTCTTTGCACTTGACCACTTGAACACTTAAATGACGTACTTCCTGTATTTGGCCCAAGTGTTCAAGTGAGCATGAAGACCACAAGTGTGTACAACTTTTCATTACCTGATGGGACACACTTATAGTGTTGTAAAAACGCAAAGTGTTTACAGTTTTATTATTATTTTCAATACTTTGCATTTTAAAATCAACTTCTAAATGTATGTTCAGTAGACCCTATAGATGACACAATTTAATTAAGTGATAAAAAGCAGTTGCAAATGTTGTACAAAAATAAATATACTAATCTTTGCACCAATAAAATGTGTAGCACTTAGTTTTACTACCAAATTATATGTAATATCTTACTATTATTAATAGTTTAACTTACATTGGAAAGGTTTCCGTGACCTCTCGCGCGATCTTGGCAAAAAGTCTCACGATTTATTTCCAGAACATGATGCATGATGGGATACACTAAGCCTCGAATAGCGCTCCGGAGCAGTATTCGAGATAGTGTGGCTTTAGTGTGCGTTAAGGGCACTGCGCTCTGGTGTTTTTAAGACCTGGGACAGTCTTGCACACTTACTTCCTGTCCTCAAGACAAGATTTGGCTGAGATACAACTATTTGAAAATCTGGAATCTGATCAAAATATTGAGAAAATCGCCTTTAAAGTTGTCCAAATGACGTTCTTAGCCATGCATATTACTAATCAAAAATTAAGTTTTGATATATTTACAGTAGGAAATTTAGAAAATATCTTCATAGAACATGATCTTTACTTAATATCTCCATGATTTTTTGGGCATAAAAGAAAAATCGATAATTTTGACCCATACAATGTATTGTAGGCTATTGCTACAAATATATCTGCGCTACTTATGACTGCTTTTGTGCTCCAGGGTCACATATATATTTTTACTGTGTTTAATTGATCTCGTTGAATGAATCTGTAATGTCAAACTTTGACATGCAGTGGTAAAACCTAAGAAAGGCATACAAACGAAGGTCTATATTTAAAAGAAGTGGAAGTTACTTGTGAGTTTGGGTTTTTCGTATCTACTGTTTTAATTTAAACATAATTTTAAACATTTAAACATAATTTTAAACGAGTCATAAGTTCTTAGGTCAAAATGCAAAGTGGAATATCTCTGCTCTTGGTCTTAAATGAATGGTTCACCCAAAAATTGATGTAGATGAGTTTGTTTCTTCATCGTAACAGATTTGGAGAAGTGTAGCATTACATCATTTGTTCACCATTGAATCCTCTGCAGTGAATGGGTGCCGTCAGAATGAGAGTCCAAACAGCTGATAAAAACATCACAATAATCCACACCACTCCAGTCCATCTGTTTTTCAAGAAACAAATTCATCATTTAAGTGTTTTAACTTTAAAGCATCGCTTCTGGCCAAAATAGTAGTCCATAATGCATTATCACTGCCTCTAGTGAAAAAGTCCATCCTCTGTTGTTCTCTCACGTCAAAATCCTCCCACATATTTGTTTAGAACTGTTTTCACTTGTAAACGGTGCTTGATCTGTGCATATTTATATCCTGATTCAGACAAGACAACTTTTTTCCACTGGAGAAAGCAAAATTATGGATAGAGCACTCATATTTTTATCCTGAAACAATGTTTTTAAGTTAAAATGCTTAAAAAATGGATTTGTTTCTTACAAACACACAGCTTTTCACTTCATAAGATGTTAACAGATGGACTGGAGTCGTATTGATTGCTTGTGGATTATTGTGATGTTTTTATCAGCTGTTTGGACTCTCATTCTGACGGCACCCATTCACTGCAGAGCAGTGGTGGAGTGGAGGGTATACGCAGGTATACGGCGTATACCCACTTCTTTATCAGTCTGCTTTGCGTATACCCACTTCTAAATCCCCTCTGATGCGCATCATTCATTAGTGTCCTGCATTAGGCAAAGTCATGACAGTCCACCACATGAATAGCTAATCCAATCGCGTGTAAAAAACAAAAACAAATATTCCCTAAAAACACCCAGTAAAGACAGTGATGCGGTCAGGACCGTGGCGCCGGCTTCCTTTGAAATATGTTTGATGATTGCGCCTGCGCCCTTGCCAGCTCCGTCAGTCAGAGAGGATGCCGATTGCTGACAGTGACAGAGATGCTGCTTCTTCATGCACGAGAGCATGTCAGGGGATGCGCGCAGAGTGGTAAAATAATAGTTAATTATTGATTACTAATTTGAATGAGTACATTACAACGAAAAAAACAATAGCTTAAAAACCGGTAAACTCCTGTAAACTTTTCAGTCCAAGTATCCATTAAACGAATGCGTTCAAACAGTAAATTCAAAACAGCTCTAATACAGAGAAAACCCAACCGATTTCGTCAGAGATTGTGGAGAGTCGAGTCCAGATGTCAGTAAATTATTCTTTTCAGCGTGTATGTGGTTTAAAAGCACGAGTGTTATACTGGATGGTGACTGAAGGTGTTTTAGATTATGTGCTGGTCTAGTTATTCTGAATGGATCTGTATAGTAGCATGTACAGTAAGATCAAGACAGCAGGTTTAGTGGTCTTTTGGCGTCTCCCTGTGGTCCTATTTGATATCGCAGCTTGACTGGTGCTTATTTATATTAAAAAGGTGGTGGGGATGGGGGGATAAATTCTGGATAAATTGATAGTCACGGCATTATTCTCATGCGAACAGACAACTAAACAAAATAGCATGTAATGTACTAGAGGTTCTGACAAAATGTTAATTGCTTAATTATTGTTAAATGTTAATTGTTAATTATTGCAAAATCTGCACCCTTCTGTGGCAAATTTTTATTTCATAATGATTCTTACTCCATGAAGTCAAGCAGCAGAAGTTAAGTGACAATATGCAAATACTACTGGCCCATTTTGGGGTGAACTAAATATACAAGACTAGTTTTAGGCGTCACTGTTTATAACACGTCATGGGGCATAAATTAAGAGTATACCCACTTCTCCAGGCACCACTACACCACTGCTGCAGAGCATCCATCGGTGAACAGATCATTTAATGCTCAATTTCTCCAAATACGTTCCCATGAAAAAACTAACTCATCTACATCTTGGATGGCCTGAGGGTGAGTACATCTGCAGCAAATTTAAATTTGTTTGTAAAAAATCTTTGTTTAATTTTCCTTGAATGTACATTTTATATGTTTTATAAGTAAAAAGGTCTTGGTTGGGGACAAATCAAACATTTCTCTGATTACTGTATTAAGTTTAACATTGTTATTTCTTGATGGCTGGTTTTCTTTCCTCTTGATTGTTTAAGTCAAGTCATATTTATTTATATAGTGCTTTTCACAATACAGATAATGTCAAAGCAGCTTCACAATAATGAGCAGGAAAATAATTTATTTAGTGAAATTCATTCATTATTAAACAAATTCAATTTCAGCTATATGCAGCTCTACAGGAGATAAGTGTCATTATTCGGCTCAATTTAGTTCAGGGTTAACACACTTCAGTTTAACAGTGTCAGTGTTGCAAAGTTAGTGTCATTTTCCTTTTCAAGAAAAATTCCTTCCTATTAACACAGTACATTGGGCCATATTTTTACAGACTTTGCTTAGGGTCTTGGTCTGTTCATCTAGTTTAGGTGGCATGTAATATTTGCTGCATGCCATTTTAATAAAAAAAAAAAAGGAAAACAGAAAGCAAGATGAAAAGAAAATTGAATGATGAATTACTTGGTTGACTGTATGATTCATTTATTTTTATTTTTTGCTGTATTACTCCACTAGTCAACATTTGAAGTGGATCACAACCTTTCATCAAAGTTGTCCTAAAACCTAAAACCAAAATGCGTTCTTGTCTTATGGACAACTTTGATTAACTTTTTTGATCCACTTCAAATGTTGACTACTGTAATTTGTTAATAGTCAAGTAATATTAATTATATGCATCTGGAGTACAATTATCTGAAGCTTACTCACTTATGAAGTCAGCTGCATCTTCACTGACCTAAATAAAACTTTACACTGCATATAATTAAGTTTAACGTAATGAAATCTGTACTATAATTGTTCCACTTGGGTCTTGTAAGTTTAGCTAGTATTGAACTTACACTCTAAAAAATGCTGGGTTGTTTCAACTCAATGTTGGGTCAAATATGGACTAACCCAACTGTTGGGTTAAATTTTGGTTACATTTTTAAATTAACTTTTTAACCCAACAGTTGGGTTAGTCCATATTTGACCCAACATTGGGTTGAAACAACCCAGCATTTTTTAGAGTGTAGTACCTCACCCTGTCTTTTCTTCAAAATATGCTTCTTTCTCACGTATAAATGTTTGCAGCCTAATAGTATTGGAGGTCATACACACACTCTAAAAAATGCTGGGTTGTTTCAACCCAATGTTGGGTCAAATATGGACTAACCCAACTGTTGGGTTAAAAAGTTAATTTAAAAATGTAACCAAAATTGAACCCAATGGTTGGGTTAGTCCATATTTGACCCAACATTGGGTTGAAACAACCCAGCATTTTTTAGAGTGCATAATTGCGTTTGTTTTACAATATATGTGGTGAAATTATAAGAGAATGCTCTCATTCTGACGACACCCATTCACTGCAGTGGATCCATTGGTGAGCAAGTGATGTAATGCAGCATTTCTCTGAATCTGTTCTGATGTAAAACAAACTCGTCTGCATCTTGGATGTCCTGAGGATGAGTAAACTGTCAGCAGATGTTCACTTTTGGGTGAAATATTCCTTTAGGTTGGCTCAAGGAAAAGTAAAATGATAAATAAATGCATGACTACTTTTAAAATGGAAAATTATGAAGTGCTTAAAATATTACACTTAGCTAAAAGGTCATATAAAAGACAGCTGCACACACACATAATAGAAAATGAAACATGCTACACAGAAAAATACTGTCAAATGTTTTTTTTTTTTTTCGGTGTGAAAACATTGACTAAAACACTGCAGGCAGTAACAACGGCAACCAGATTACAGTGAACAAACACAAAAACTTGAAATACAAAAAGAAAGCCACTTGTGTTTTCACTGGCAGCCCATTACTGTTTCCGGGACTCCGGGAACTGTGGTAGTGTTTGCTTAAAATCTCTTAAGACAGTCGATGATTTGTGCACACAATCTAGAATGAACGAGAGACATCCAACACTACTACTGATGACTGTAAAACACACTCACACAAACACACACACAC
>NW_015544295.1:748296-752577 GCF_001515605.1 Sinocyclocheilus anshuiensis | reverse complement strand
CACACACACTGTGATAAAGTTCTTTGGGCCCAGTGCACTGTGCTGTTGTCACTTGCGGTCCAGTGTTCAGTGCTGAAATGATGTAAATCCTGTTTTCTCCTCATCTGGTCTGATGTAGAGCATTTACAATACAGATATTTACTTTGTAGTCCTAAAACCCAGAGGGTTTCTCACAGGAGTTTCAGTTGGTTTTTTTAGTGGTCTGTTTACATTTAATTCTGGCACATTTTGTTGTACAACACAAATTACACATATTCATACCTCAAATGAGAATTTAAAACTTTTTTGTGCTTTAAAAAGTCACTACATGAAGACTACAATGGTTGTTTGTTTCATCAAGTGTGTAAACACACATCTTTGTGGTAGTTGTAGTTCTTACTGTACAGTATGTAGCAGCTTGAGTTTATAAAGCACTCAAGGGTTTCCCAATTTAAATTCTTCATAAATCTTAAAATAGTGTTTCCCACAGGCCTTGTTTTACTCAGAAATCAAACCCCGCTCAATTAAAAACCCCTTGTGAATTCCTGAGGGAACCGGAGGTGAGTTAGCCTTCTGAGTTAGCATACAAACCGGCATTATGACTGAACATCTCAGTTAGCATTTGCTGTTAAATTAAAGGCTTTTTTACTCAAAAGATACAAAGCCTTAGCCTAGAGATTTCTTCAATCAAGAATCTACGGTCTCCCTTAATGTTTTATCGAGAAAACATGCCTCTTGACCTCATCTGTGAGGTTCAGTCTCACAATACAGTGAGAGTCACAGTCAGGTCTGTTCATGTCTGTAAAAAAAAAAGACTCCAGAGAGAGTTTTTGAAGGCTGATGTCGGTCTTGTCCCTACACCAGCTCATCCAGCAGTGTGCCTATGCTCTGGTGCTGCTCGGAGGATCCCGCCAGGGGTTTATTACACATGGGGCAGACGCAGCGCACCTCCAGCCACTTCACCACACACCTGCAAACACACGTTCTGTGTTGAAATAATGTCAGATTACACATTACAAGTGTGACTTTAAAGATATAGAGAAATGGAGCATTCCATCACTTAGTTTTACCAATGGATGCTCTGCAGTGAATGGGTGCCGTCAGAATGAGAGTCCAAACAGCTGATAAAAACATCACAATAATGCCACTCCAGTCGACTCCAGTCCATCAATTAATGTCTCGTGAATTAAATGTGTTTGTAAGAAACAAATCCATCCATCAACAAATTGCCAAGATACAAGTCCATGATCAATAATAAAAAAGATGCGTAAAGAATACTTTAGGCATTTTAGCTGGAAGCTATGGTTTATAGTTAAAAATGTCTTAATGATGGATTTGTTTCTTTTGAACATGCATCTTTTTGCTTCACAAGCCATTAATTGATGGACTGGAGTGGTGTGGATTACTTGTGGATTATTGTGATGTTTTTATCAGCTGTTTAGACTCTCATTCTGACGGCACCCATTCACTGCAGTGGATCCATTATGATGCAAGTGATATAATGCTACATTTCTCCAAATCTGTTCCCATACAGAAACAACCCCATCTACATCCTGGATGGCCTGAGGGTGAGTACTTTTTGAGCAACTTTTTTTTCATTTTTGGGTGAATTATGGTTTTAAAGTGTATTTTACTTTACTATAAATGTTTGTTAGTATATTCAGCAGTACAGTGTAACCATATTTCAAAGACAATAAAATTATGAAATTACATTGTATTTAAATGGTTCAGAAATCACTCTTAAGTTCAACTTATTGCATTTAAAATACATTTAAAATTCTAGTCAATTTTCATTTAATTCAAAATAATGTGGCCGAAAACATGCAGTTCGGACTAAAATAAAGTATTATTAAAGTATATTATTTCGATAATAAGTTTTATTTTTAAAAGTACTAAACTAAAGTGTACTTCTGTTTCACAAAGGATCTTCACCGCCAGCATGTTTAACCTCACAGTATGGGGGCAAAACATATCTCTATTAATGGCTACATATTTAGGAAATCAAATTTGCCAAGGAGCATATATCACAAATATTGCATTACAAATAGTTAAAAAAGAGCATTTTTGATTTTCGATGCATATAATCTGGAATGATCTAAATAGGAAAACCGAGAACATGACATGAAGTATCTAGGATCAGCCTGCAGAGCTGCTAACAATAGCAGGATGCTGCTGCTGCTGCTTTATGAACACCAGCTGTTAGACTCCAGCTTATTACTCACCTCCTGTGAAAGGCATGTTGGCATGGCAACACTCCCAGCTCATCTTTCACCTTAAAGTCCTCCAAGCACACGGCACATGTCTGCTGTGGAGGGACGTCACGCACCACAGGGGTGTGGAGACAAATAAAAATGAGGAAAAGTGAAAAAAAGAGTGGAAAGACATGGGTGGAAATAAAGTAACTCTTGAAAGCTTTTAACAGCACAGTAAAAAACACATTTGATCATGGGGTTCAGAAAGATTCACTGGATGCTTCTGCAGTGATTACCTATTTGGTAACACTTTAGTTTGGGGGACCAATTCTTAACTAGCTGCTTATTAGCATGCATTTTACTAGCATATTGGCTGTTTATTAGTACTTATAAAGCACATATCAATGCTGTATTCTGCACAACCATATTTTAGATCCCTTCCCATAACTAAACTTAACAACTACTGTATATTAATAAGCAGCAAATTAAAAGTTTATTGAGGCAAATGCCATAGTTAATAGTTAGTTAATAGTGAGAACTGGTCCCCGAACTAAAGTGTGACCATATATTATTTATAACATTGTGACATTACTTCATTTTTTATAGTGCACACACATTCAAAAGTTTGGAAGAATTAAGATTTTTTCTTTATGTTTTTAAAAGAAAGTGGCTTATGTTCACCAAGGCTACATTTATTTGATCAAAAATACATGCAGTAAAAATGTAATATTGTGAAATATTGTTAACAATTTAAAATATTTTTTCTATTTTAATATATTTTAAAATGTGACGGTATATTTATAATTTGACGATTTCCACATAAATATGAAGCAGTTGTTTTCATTGTTGTTAAATAATAATAAATGCTCCTTAAGCACCAAATCAGCATATTAGAAAGATCATGTGACATCTGAAAATTCAGCTTTGCATTACAAGAATAAATTACATTTTAAAATGTATTACAATAGAAAATATTTTACAGTATCACTATTTTTACTGTATTTTTAATCTAATAAATGCATATATAGGTGAGCATATATTCTATGACTGCTCCAGAATATTCTGGGAATTCCTGATATTTCCAGGTTTTTCAGGACAATGGAAGCCCTAGTATTGGGAATGTAGACAGGGCAGTTTCTTACCCCATGAAGATTCAGCTTCTTTGGATCTCCTTTTAAAATGACCTGCATTGCCCATATGCTAACAGTTAGTACAATTAGCCTTGATTAACATTATACTTAGAAAAAACTAAATGATAAAAATGTAAGAGAAGACCTCTTTAAAGCATATCTGCTCACTCTCTCTTACCTCTCTGTATCCAAAGCGTTCACTTTGGGCTTGATGTCTCAATTTACTATTGATGACAAAAGAAAATATAAAGCATACAGTTACTGAAAAATGATGAGAAATGCACAACAGTTTATACAATTCACTCAATTTTCAGCATTGTTACAAGTTGAGTCACAAATCAAAATTATCCATCTAGCATACAATACACTTACTTTTTGCTCCTTGTACTGTAAATAAACATGAATAGTGACAATTGGCTTTCATTATACATTTCACTTCCTCCTCCTAATAGGACTGACTTAATGTTAATGATGTCTGTAATGGACTGATGTGAGCGGTGGTCTCTCTCTATGTTAGGAGAGGGATTCAGGATCAAATCAAACTTAGTGAGGCTGAATCTGTAACATGGACACAACAAAATGAATCATGGTGACACATGCAGGCGTGAGTCATTTTCAGAGCTGGGATTGAAACCCTGAGTGAAATTTTACTGGTGAATCACTGATTTGCACGGCAGTGTGTGCTGCTCACGACACACTTGTTCACACACCGCTCTTCAAGAGCTTTCATTTGCATTTGACATGATTTACATGCTGTCCAATAGTCAAGAGCTAAGAGAGAAATCTGAAATAACTATATAGAAGTCTTCTATCTGTGCTTTGCCATTTATATACTGTACTTCATTTCGCGATTGTTTACAACAAAAGACATAGATCAAAGACAGGAAAAAGAGAAAAGAAAAGAAAGCAGGATATATGAGGAAAGTTAAGAAACAGATAGAAAAGAAATAGACAAGGAGAAAGAAAAGAAAAGAAAAGAA
>NW_015544295.1:715125-748209 GCF_001515605.1 Sinocyclocheilus anshuiensis | reverse complement strand
TTCATATGCATTTGACATGATTTACATGCTGTCCAATAGTCAAGAGCTAAGAGAGAAATCTGAAATAACTATATAGAAGTCTTCTATCTGTGCTTTGCCATTTATATACTGTACTTCATTTCGCGATTGTTTACAACAAAAGACATAGATCAAAGACAGGAAAAAGAGAAAAGAAAAGAAAGCAGGATATATGAGGAAAGTTAAGAAACAGATAGAAAAGAAATCGACAAGGAGAAAGAAAAGAAAAGAAAAGAAAAGAAAAGAAAAGAAAAGAAGGTTGGATAGATTAGGAAAGAAGAAATAGATGGACAAGGAGAAAAGGAAAGAAGGAAGAAAGAAAGAAAGAAAGAAAGAAAGAAAGAAAGAAAGAAAGAAAGAAAAACGTATAGATAAGGAAAGAAACGAAAAAGACAGGGAAGAAAGAAAGAAAGAAAGAAAGAAAGAAAGAAAGAAAGAAAGGAAAAGAAAAAAGAAAAGAGAAATAAGTATAAAATGAAAGGGGAAAAAAGAAAAAAGTATAGATAAGGAAAGAAAAGAAAAAGACAGGGAAGAAAGAAAGAAAGAAAGAAAGAAAGAAAGAAAGAAAGGAAAAGAAAAGAAAAAAGAAAAGAAAAGAGAAATAAGTATAAAATGAAAGGGAAAAAAAGAAAAAAGTACAGATAAGGAAAGAAAAGAAAAAGACAGGGAAGAAAGAAAGAAAGAAAGAAAGAAAGAAAGAAAAAGAAAAGACAAGAAAAGGGTGGGATATTTGAGGTGGTTTGTATTGGCCTGTAATACAATAGTTCCATTAATACCAGTGTTGGTGACATGAAGCGTCCTGCTGACGTCTGCGTGTGTACCATCAGCAACACAGCAATTTCCTGTTGACTTTCACCGCCGGCCCGTCTACAGCTAATCAATGATCACATACGATACATATGCTCGTGTGCAGGTCAACACCTGTGTGTCATGTGTGTGCGTGAGATCAGACTCACCTTATAAAATAGCAGCAGAATATGAGGCTGAGTACGAAGACGAAGATGCCTGTGCCGAAGATCACCATATAGATATTGAGAGGAAGGTCCTGAAAGGCGACGGATGCCATAGTGCAGGTCTTATTGGAGTAGATCAGTCCCAAACCGCAGAAGCACCCTATACAGGCAGTGAAATCTCATCAGTAACACATACAACATGAAAACAACACATCATTCAAACAGAACTAATCAGAGCACAAATATAGCTCTCCTCTCCTCTGATGACAGGCTTGATGACTAATCTAACAGTGTTTCAGACTTGAGTCCACCTTTCACTGTGTATAAACAGGAAACATTAAGGGCTTTCACTCAGTCGTATGTCTAGATTCTCTGTAAGAGGAAACACAGGTGTGTGAACTGACTGCTAACAATCATTACATCATGTGTGTGCGTGAGATCAGACTCACCTTATAAAATAGCAGCAGAATATGAGGCTGAGTACGAAGACGAAGATGCCTGTGCCGAAGATCACCATATAGATATTGAGAGGAAGGTCCTGAAAGGCGACGGATGCCATAGTGCAGGTCTTATTGGAGTAGATCAGTCCCAAACCGCAGAAGCACCCTATACAGGCAGTGAAATCTCATCAGTAACACATACAACATGAAAACAACACATCATTCAAACAGAACTAATCAGAGCACAAATATAGCTCTCCTCTCCTCTGATGACAGGCTTGATGACTAATCTAACAGTGTTTCAGACTTGAGTCCACCTTTCACTGCGTATAAACAGGAAACATTAAGGGCTTTCACTCAGTCGTATGTCTAGATTCTCTGTAAGAGGCAACGCAGGTGTGTGAACTGACTGCTAACAATCATTACATCATTAGAATTTGGTTCCAGAATCGTGAACAATTCACTCTGCAGAATCCAGTGACCCTTTGGACCATCCCTTGTGTTTACCCTTACAAAAAATACGTTTATTCAAGTGTGCTATTAGTATACTTCTTTTAAACTAAAAAATAGGAAAGTATACTTTCAGTCTACTTATACATATACAGTATATTTTTTTAACTTGCAATTAATATATCTGAAATAAAAGTCTACTTAAGTGTACTTAAAGAGAGTTTACTTCCATGACTGTTTCTCAACACATACATATCAAATCCATTTTGGTTTCAAAACTGCCTTAAAGGGATAGTCCAACGAGAGAGCAAAACAAAACGCCAGTCACGAATTAGAAGTACAAAACAAGGATTTGTAAAGAAAACATTCGACCTACTTAAGGTGAAAGATGAGCTGGGAGTAGGCCTGTCACGATAACAACTCAACTTTTTGTTGTGCGATATATTGCGCCAGAAATAATTGCGATAAGCGATATTATTGTCATTTTAAAGACCATTTTATGCCACTGAATATATAATCATAATGTAACAGCATAATAATGCAAGAAGGCCTACACACTTCCAAATGACAACAAACTTTACATTTTTAAGAATATTTAGATAATGGAAATTAAGCATCAAAATATTAGATACCTTAAAAAACCTGAATAAATAGTAAATAAACATTTTCTAACAAAAAGTGCAAAGTAACAAGTAGAAAAAAAGAAGAACTTTTATGGAGATTTTTTCCATCTACAGATTTTTCCCTGACCTTCTTTTCTCTGTAAATTAAGGGTGCACACTATTGCTGAAAAACACAATCACTGCTCAGCAGTCAGATGTCCTTATGCACAAAGGCACAGATCCCTAAACAAGGCCATATCTGCAGATGAAACTTTATTGTAGAAGCATGTTTTTTATTTGAACGAGCACCTCATGACTACACCACGTTATGTACAAGAAGCTGCAAAAGACACAGACGCAAGTGGAATGTACAAAACATGGTGACATTAATTTTTAAGTAAATATAATAGGCGATATATTGCGTCACCAAAAATTATTGCGGTCATGTACATATATTGCGCGATAAGTCGATATATTGATTATTGCAACAGGCCTAGCTGGGAGTGTTGCCATGCCTACAGAGGGCCAAGCAATAGTAAATCAGTGGGAGCGTAATTTCAAATGACAGAAAAACTGACCAATCACATCTTTCCGCTATGTTCCATCCGCTGTGGGGATCTCTGGAAAAAAAATATATACGCTGATAAACTAAATTATGATTTATTAAAAAAGTTCGGGAGGAGCACGTTTAGATAATTAACCTAATTAACACAAGAGGAGCACAATCCGTAATCAACCCAAATAACAAGATAAGAGGTGCATATATAGACACAGCAGACTAACCTCCAGCATCCCTCCACCACCCCATCTCCGCACTTTGGTTCAGGCCAAAATTCTGAGTTCGGAGCCCTCCCCTCGGACAGCATGCCAAATATGCATAACCTTTTCTCTGTTTATTATATCTAAGTGTGAACTTGTGAATTAGCTATTATTCATGTCATGATGGAAGCCGCAAATAACGTGAGGACATTTACTGGGCTGCTGTGCCAATATAAATCATGCTTGTCATGAAATATCTATCGCTAATTTGTTTTGCTGTGAGCGCTGTCATGATGTGCTGGCGTACATTAAACACACATTACATTTGTTGGTTTTGTGCACAGACCGATTGTGTGATGATGCATTTGTTATGAGGATTTTAATTTGGCCTAAATGTAGCTGGTTTATTTTGGTGATATCAGTCCCTTTCACTGTCTTCTTGTTCGCATTTCTGAAAGGCAGTCGGATACGGGACGCGTCGCGTCCAGTCTATGCCAGTCCAAAACCTTTCATCTATGCTCCAAACAGTTAAAAGTTAATTTGAAGAATGAGCAAGTGGTGTCAATGAGTCTAAAGTTCGGTGACCGAAAAAACAGAAAAAACTGAATGAGAGCGTGCGATCTGTTGTAGTCTAGACCTATATGAAGCACAGACTTTATTAGAGCCACAGAAAGGCAAACGCTTCGCTGAAAAATGCGCAATACACAATCTTCCAGCCAAGGGTGAAGTCATTATCTACATTAAAAAATAATTTGGGACAGATATAATGTCATTTAATGGAAAACTATGTGAGTGGCGCTCTGTGGCACGGCAGGATTTTGAACAGCGGCCAGATTCGCAGCTGGGATCCGCAGACAGTCGCCAGAGGAACACCAAATTCTGACCCTATACCATCCAAATGTCGCAGGCAACCTTTTTCCAATCTTCTGTTGTGTTTTGGTGATCCTGTGTGAACTGTAGCCTCAGTTTCCTGTTCTTAGCTGACAGCAGTGGCACCTGTTGTGTCTTCTGCTGCTGTAGCCCATCTGCCTCAAGGTTTGAGATGTTGTGAATTCAGAGATGCTCTTCTACACACCATGGTTGTATTGAGTATTTATTTGAGTTACTCTTGCCTTTCTATCTGGCCATTCTCCTCTGACCTCTGGCATCAACAAGGTATTTTCACCCACAGAACTGCTGCTCACTGGATATTTTCTCTTTTTCAGTCCATTCTCTATAAACCCTAGAGATGGACATGTGTGAAAATCCCAGCAGATCTGGCATCTACAACCAGTGTTGGGGGTAACTCATTACAAGTAATGCGAGTTACGTAATCAGATTACTTTTTTCAAGTAACTAGTAAAGTAACGCATTACTTTTTTAATTTACAAGAAAATTAGTTACTTTTTTAGGGAGTAACGCAATATTGTAATGCATTACTTCTAAAAGTAACTTTCCCCAACACTGTCTACAACCATGCCACATTCAAAGTCACTTAAATCACCTTTCATCTCCATTCTGATGCTTGGTTTGAACTTTAGCAGATCGTCTTGACCACGTCTACATGCCTAAATGCATTGAGTTGCTGTCATGTGATTGGCTGTATAGATATTTGCGTTAATGAGTAAAGTGGCCAGTGAGTGTAAATCGCTTTTGTTATGTGTTTTAATAACCGTATAAATATGAAAATGAATGTTTTTAAAGCCTACAGTCATGGCCAAAAGTTTTGGCAGTGACAATTTTTGTTTTGCAAAGTTTGCTGCTTCAGTATTTGTTGCTCATGGATCATTGGAAGAAGTCGCTCTTGCTGGACGTTTTGATACCATTCTTTATTCATGGCAGTGTTTTTGGACAGAATTATGAGAGAGCCCACTCCCTTGGTTGAAAAGCAACCCCACACATGAGCCGCTTTTCCACTATCGGGCCGAACAGTTCTAAGAACTGTCAGGTAACTTATGGTTCCAGTTGTATTTCCACGTGAGCCTGGTACGGCGCGGCACGATTACAAACCGTAATCGCTTCTGCTGTCCAATCCTTGTACTTCCTGCAGAATTTCAGTATGTCCTTGATGTTTTTCTTGGAGATAAGTGGTTTCTTTGCTGCCCTTCTTGATACCAGGCTGTTGTCCAAAAGTCTTGGCCTCACTGTGCATGCAGATGCTCTCACACCAACCTGCTGCCGTTCCTGAGCAAGCTCTGCAGTGTTGCTGACACGATTCTGTAGCTGACTCCTCAGGAGGAGACGGTCTTGGCGCTTGCTGGACACTCTGGGACATCCTGAAGACTTCTTCACTGTTTCACATGTGCTGCTGATGTGATTAGTCAATTAATGCTAGCTGGTCATTTTGTGTCAGGATCAAAAAAACAGTTAAATTGGGTTTTTTGTGTGTGAAAAGTTCATTTTTTAACAATTATTTAAAATGCATCTGATCACTCTACACAAAAATCTAGAAACAATGTGAATGAACACCACAACAGCTTAAGCAGCAAACTTTGCACAACACAAAATTTATGCCACTGCCAAAACTTTTGGCCATGACTGTATATTACATATGGAAGCTATGAATGTTGTTCTGTTTTTTTCAGTTACCTCACAACTGGTTGGTCACACTTTATTTTAAGATCCAAAAAACCATTAACTACGACTTTTGCCTCAATAAACCCCTAATTATTAATAGTTAGTAAGGTAGTTGTTAAGTTTAGGTATTGATGATTAAGGATGTAGAATATGGTCATGCAGAACATGTGTTACCTTTCATGGGAACTTCGAACTGCGTGGTCATGACGAGGCGTTCCCCATAGCGACCCCTAGAGGACGCAGTGTCTCGTTCCCTACTCAGGGAACCATGGTTACATAAGTAACCTGAGACATTTTATAAGTACTAATAAACAGTAGGCATGCTAATAAGCAACTAGTTAATAGTGAGAATTGGTCCCTTTACCAACTGGTTTAGCGACTAGTTTTGCATAGCACTAGTTGATTAGCCTGCTAGCGTACCATAATGATACCTAACAAAGCTTGTTTTCTTAGCATAGTGATATAGCGAATTAGCTTTGTAGCTTAGTATAGCCTACCATCAGTAGCTATAGCCAGTGAGTCTGCTAGCTTTGCTACCACTCAAGAATAACTAAAAACGCTATTGATTATTTAAAAGATATTGCGTTAACATCATACATTTTTGAACAGGCATTACAAATGGGGTCAAACATACAAAAAAGATTATATATACATTTCAACAAAAATATGTAGCAGCAGAATCATTTTAAACATTGACGATGATAATAAATGTTTCTTGAGCAGCAAATCATCATATTTGTGACCGTGGAGCACAAAAGCAGTCTGAAGTCGATGGGGTATATTTGTAGCAATAGCCAAAAATACATTGTATGGGTCAAAATTATCGATTTTTCTTTTATGCCAAAAATCATTTGGATATTAAGTAAAGATCATGTTCCATGAAGATATTTAGTAAATTTCCTACAGTAAATATATCAAAACTTCATTTTTGATTTGTAATATGCATTGCTAAGAACTTCATTTGGACAACTTTAAAGGCGATTTTCTCAGTATTTTGATTTTTTTGCACCCTCAGATTCCAGATTTTCAAATAGTTGTATCTCGGCCAAACATTGTCCTATCCTAACAAACCATACATCAATGGAAAGCTTATTTTTTCAGCTTTCAGATGATGTCTAAATCTCAATTTCAGAACGTTGACACTTATGACTGGTTTTGTGGTCCAGGGTCACATATGAGAATGATCATGTTACACTAAAGATGAGTAATTATGCTGAAAATTCAGCTTTGCATGACAGAAATAAATTACATTTTACAATATATTCAAATAGAAAACAGTTATTTTAATATTTCACTATATTACTGTTTTTACTGTGTTTTTGTTCAAATAAATGATATTGTACAATGGTAGTGTGTACAATATCAAAGTGTTGATTTTTAAGATACAATATCATATGTATAGCATTATATCTGTAATTCGCACTGGAAAATGTCAAATACTGTGACTTTAAAAGAAAAGCAAGGAAAACAGATATTGGACCTGATGAAAGATTCAAAGCTCTCCACCTTCCCATTTATCAAGAGGTCCCGTGGGTCGCTGCTACACTTAAAGTGCAATTAGAATGCTGATTGAGTCTAATTTCCCTCAGTAACTCTGGAATAATCACTGATTTTGAGCAGCTGGCTGAAAGGAAATTCCACCAAGCATTGCCACACCATTATGATAGGCCTGTTCTGCAGTCCAAACACACAGCGGGACACTGCATTCTTTAGTAACACATCTGTGATCTGTGATTGGACGAGTGCCTGTATAACTTCCCCACTTGCTGTGTTCACATTGTTCAGGAGCAGAAGTGCCTAAACCGCTCTGCTATTAATGAATAGGTGCCTGTGGTTTATAAATTGTAGACCTTCATTATGCTCACAGGCATTTGTTGGCTGCTTGTACAAAACAATCAAGAAATGGAGGACATTTCATCAGATTATAAAGAAAATATCTTAAACACAATGTTTTAAAAGCTAGTCTGATATTATTTTCATAAACCATACTGAGGAAATCATTTGCCATTTTGTGCCCAATGTGTTTCTCCATGACCCAACTGTATACTCTAGATGTGTATATAATTCACAGCACAAACCATATTATTTAATAGATTTACCAGTTTAGTGTGTAATACAAAAAGGAGTCAAATGAAACATTTATTGCATGTTTACAACATTGTTAATTTTTCTAACAAGCCCTATTGTCTTTGTCCTTGCACATTCAACCCTGTTCTGCTGGAACATTTTCCCATTTAAATGCAGCTTGAGATTTCTGATATCATATTTAAAAACTTTATCTCTTTTTTTTTTCAGACCTAAATATAGAAAAATATAAAAAGATATTATTAGAAAAAAGATAACATTTTAAAAGTAATCCTTTTATGCATGTGCATAAAGATACAAATCTTCATGAATTGTTCTTTTGTTGTTTTGTTTATCATCAAACGCCAACAATTATGAAATATAAGTGAAACAGTTTATGTTCCAATATGTTGATATTGTATGTTACTCTTTGGGTCGGCAAGATTTTATAATGTTTTTTAATGAAGTTTCTTTTGCTCACCAAGGCTGCAATTAATTGATAAAAATGCAGTAAAAATAATATTGTGAAATACAGTTTAATTGAGCCAATTTCTATTTGAATATATTTTAAGATGTAACTTATTCCTGATGTTAAAGCTGAATGTTCAGCATCATTACTCCAGTCTTCAGTGTCACATGATCCTTCAGAAATCATTCTAATATGCTGATTTGCTGCTCAAGAAACATCTCTTATTATAAATGTTGAAAACAGTTGTGCTGCTTAATATTTTTCTAAAAACATACATAATATTTTTTGTACATTTTTATAATCCCAAAACAAATTTATCTGTGCAAGACACTGGTGTAAAAGCTTCCGAATCAAGCGCTGGTAAACCCACATTACGGTATAGTTTCCTGAGAATATAATTGCAGAAACACATTAGGATGGCACTTGAGATTCAACAAATAAAAACATAAATATTTGTTTCTGCTGTCTCTGTCAGCTCTTCACAAGTTACCTGGACCAACGGAAATCAATAACATTGTCCTTTAACATCATTTCTGCTGAAAGTGAGACTCGTCTGCCTCAAGTAGAGTCGTGCTTCCTAGCAGGGAAATCGATAGCAGAGCACTGCTGGAGTCTCAGTCTGTCCACTTCATTCTCACACTCCCTGCTGACAAAACAACTGATAATGGCCTCAAGAACCTCAATAAAGCCTTTTGAATATATTATTGACAAGTGATTTCAAATAGGAGGCTTCTCCCCATTCCAATTCTTCTGTTTAATGTGTAAATATTACCAAATACTGGCAGGTATTTAAATATATTTGCAATTACACATTTGTAATGATGATGTTACAATTTAGCACATTTAAAATATATTAACTTTAAAGTTAATATCAAATAACTCAACACAGTTGAAATTATAATTAAGTACTTTACATGTGATTTAGCATGTTAGTTGGCACAACAAAATAAGTTATCTGGTATTATTAAAAAGTATACTTCATAGTCTTGACAGTATATTCTCTTTAAGTACTATTAAGATGCCATTTATTTAAATATATATATAAACTTTGAAGTATACTACAAGTGCACATTCGATACAATTAAGCGCCCTTCTTTTTCACAAGAGGTTGTACTGTTCGCGATACAACATAAATAAAAAAATCAAGCAGGAGGTGAGATGAGGGGGTGTTTGGAAGAGACATACACAAGGAGGCGTATAAATGTACAAACTAGGTCACTAGAGATGCTTGCCATTTAACAGACACATTTGCTTCAGTAACAGAAAGCCATTTGCGGAGGCCGTCCCGCAGGAGCAACCTCATGGTGAGGAGTCTCTCACTGATAAAGCAGGGTTGAGTCACCCCTTCTTGGGATTTGAACTGTGCTTTCTGTGTTGGCAAACCAGACCCTTAAACAAACCACACATTTGCCAGCAGAGCTCTTTGCAAAGCTGCTGACCTATATAGAGAGGATGGTACTGGTGTGAAAAAGATGGGCGCTTCCTGTTCTCTGTCTGATATCAAAAAGATGCAGCAACATAGACACATATTCAATGAATCTAAATCCATTAATACCTTAACATTATTGATAATTGTTATCAAGTAAGTACACATTTTTTACCTTCAATGTTTAATTGCCATTAAAATAAGTATTCACTCAGAAATTACAATTCTGTCATTATTTATCTTCTTTCTTGCTTCTGTGGAACACAAAAGGATACAAGATTGTATTGGTCACGTTTGACTGTATAATAATAAAATGGTGGCTTTTTTACATAAAGCAGGCCCAAAATGTGCATTTCAGAGGTTTACATGAAATATTAACAAGCCCGCGAGATTATAGAGGGCTCTCATCCGTGAAGCGCTTTCAAGACAAATATGGAATGACCTATAAATATGAAACAAGGGTGTGATCGAAATTTTTTAACAGCTCTCAATGAATCACAAAAATCTAGATAGAATGAGATGTAGATCTGTATCAGATCTAAAAGTATAATCAGATGAATGCCACAACTTTACTGTATTGGGAAAATATTACTAATCTATTGAGATATCTGTTCTATCAAGCTGATTGTCCCTTTAAATGTCAAAATCATTAAAAGTCAGTTTGAGGTGACAACAAGCTGTCAATCAATCTAGGCTCCTTTAATAAATGGTTTGTGTATATAACTGTTGGAGAGTGACTAAAATGAACCTTTGTATTATATGAAAATAGATATTGCATATGGGTCAATAATATGACACTTTGTCTGTATCTTCTGAGCTATTCAAAAATGCATAAAAATGAGTCCTGCGAACGATTAATCGCGATTAATCGCATCCAAAATAAACGTTTTTGTTCACATAATATATGTATGTGTACTGTGTATATTTATTATGTATATATAAATACAAACACATAAAGTATATATTTTGAAAATATTTACAGGTATACATTTATATTCATATAATTTATATTATATAATTATATTTAATATATAAACATAACATATTTTTCTGAAATATATACATGCATGTGTGTGTATTTATATTTACATAATAAATATACACAGTACACACATATATTATCTGAACAAAAACTTTTACTTTGGATGCGATTAATCGCGATTAATCGTTTGACAGCACTAATTAAAATACAGTTATAAAAATGCTTAAATACATCTGTTCAGTGATAAAAAAAAGTTTTCAGTTTCTAGTTCAAATAATGATATGTTTTTAAATTATTAGCAATGTTATTATTTTATTATATTGTTTGTTGGTATCATTCATGTATTTATAATAACAAATGAATCATATATGAACCGTCATTTACTAATATTAATTTTGTCTGCCAAATCAAAGTCAGTGTGGTGCAACTAACATGACGGAAGCCATTTTATAACATGACAATAAAACCATAAAACAGATCCCTTTAGACCAATCACTGCATGTCAAGGTCATTAGGTTTGCTAAAAAAATATATGATATATTTTGACCTTTTAATGAAAGTCAAATGAAGTAACCCCAAGAAAACTTAAAGGGGTCATATGATGCTTTTGTAAAGATCATTATTTTGGAAGGCCAAATAAAGTGCTTTTGCTCTCGCACAGAAACACAGCGTCTCCCTGACATGCTGCATCAACACGACTGCTGTTCCTGAAACCACGCCTTCTTTCTTTGCGTGCACATTTGGGCGGCATTATGCTAATATTTCCACATCGTGACGTAGATATGTGGGGGCGTGTTAGAACGAGCCATTTTAGGTAGGTGTGGCTGACTCTTAACTTTTATAAAGAATATCTCTTTGGATTTGAGACTTTAGTCTTTGTAACTTTACAGATCTTCTTTATGCACCAAGAGCTTGTAACACTTCAAAGAGAAAGGAAAACTTGAAATCGCATCATATGGCCGACCCCTTTAATATACATTGTTATTATTATTAGATATTCATGACTCAAAATGTATGATAGTTGTAAAACAAAATGCCTTGAAAAGCACATTTGAAAATGTGTCTATTCATGTGAACAAGGTAAGTAGTATTTGAAGGTTACACCACTTGACATTTTTAGTCATTCAGTAAAACTTATTTTAAGTAATAATTGTTTTTCAAAATGTCTCAAACCAGTGTGGATACAAATATTATATTTCTAAGACCTGGCATGTGCGTTTTAAACTAGATTTTAAAAATATTTCCCTTTTTCGTCATTTCATAGAGCCTTACTTGTCATTGACCCATATAGCAACATCTCATTGTTATGAACACGGTGTTTGTTTATATGGACCCAGTCAACCATCACGCTTTTATCTTGTTTTATTGTTTTAAGATAGCTGCCTATAAAATCCTACAATATTTCAGGAAGGATCTTACCGTTGCACCACTGGAAAGGGTGCATCAATCCACCCGTGTGGTTCCTTTCTATGAAGGGATGTGTGTTTATAAACAGAGAGACGATGCCCTCTGTCTGTCTGTCGCTCTGTCAGGCCATGCAGCACATCTGGATTCATCTAAACGCAGTCCTCACTCGTCTTCATAGCGATCTCAGTCGTCTCATCTGGTCAGGTAGTAAATACGTTCACATTCACGACATTTGACTCATATTCAGCTTGCGTTTACGTCCGGTGAACAAAACACGTCCTTCGTTTTACATCTGATCGCGTGTCGTGGCTGATGTTGTTGGCATCCATTGAGAACTAAACAAGAGCGAATTAAAGTCCCTCCCAGCCGGAGTGATGGGCACAAAATTGAGCCAATCTTCTTCTCCACTGTCATCTGTGACTCGCATATGAAGACATAAACAAGACTGTCATTTTGTACGTTCATATGACACATTAAATGTCATATATAAGTAATCGAAATAGAAGCATAGCGATGTGTAATTACAAACGACCAATAATAATTACACTTTCTGAAGAAAGTTTTTTTCAGTGCAACATTCATGACCATTGTCCTGGATTTTTGGGTATGCTGGCATTAGTCCACCCACCCTCACGCCTAGTTCTGAGATATGACAGGGGCCCCAAGGGCCGACAAAGGGCCCCAGTATTAAAAAGAGCCCACCCTCTTGTCTTCACAATATGGTGGTACTGAGATATTGGAGGGGCCCCTAAACTGCCCCAAGTAAAAAAGAGTCCACCCAGCATGTCTCTACAATATCCTCATCCCGAGGGGCCCCTAAGGGCCTCAATACACAATACCGCAGCCCAGTGCCCCTGTGACGTTGTGGTGCCAAGATAAGGTCTACAGGGGGTTGACTGGTTGCCGCAGCACTCATTTCTTTGTTTTTCAATTATTATTCAAGCATTTTTTTAGCCTTTGAAGATATGAAAATATGATAGTTGTATTGATATTTCATGATTTGTACAGTACCTTGAGTAAATCTTGTTTTAAATGTGATAAATAAAGGTCTTAGTGCACACTTAAAATCAAGTAAAGAATGACTATTATTCAGGAATAACACTTGGCTTGTAGATGGGAAATCTTTATTACATTTCATATTATAATATATATTAATCATATTTAAGCATATATATATACAGTTATATATATTATTATTATTACTACTAATATACTGTATATGTACTTTAATATAGGCTACTGTAATACTGTAAAATATACATAAAACTGTTTATGTTGTAAAAAAAAATAAATCCTATAGACTATTTTAGAAAACAACATGAGGGAAAAACTGATTTTTTTAAACATGACAATACTGCCCTCTTCTGGCACATAAACCATAACGTGCCTTTGATCTTTAGTAATGTGTAATTTAAAAACATGCATATATACAATGTTCTCTTTGAAGGAATGAAATATGTAATCATCTTCATAATGAATGAGTGTTATAATAAATCCAAAATCATTTAATAAAGCACTTATTATTTAAATTGTCTCTCAGTTAAAAACAATATTCCTAAAATGAGATGAGGTCTGTGATGAGGTCTATTACAGTACATTTGTCTGAAATATCTTGACAGGTGTTTTCTTTCTTTGTCTTTCTCAATGTCCTCCTATATTGTGTCTCTCAGAAGAAATAAGACTGTTCATATGCAGAGATATTTTCCACATGCACAGGGTTGTAGTTGTATATGAGCACGCTGCTCTCTTCTGCTGCTTCACTGAAGTGGTGGGAGCTTCTCCTTCCTGCAAACACACACATGCATTTGTTCATCCAAATTCATTCAAATAAGGAACAAGCAAACACATAAATAAGTAAAGTATGAGAATGCAATTACCCTCATTTACAAAGAATTCAGCCAGTAAGGACGACACGCGCACAGCATTACTGGAATGAGGAAAGTTGTAAAGAGGGTCCCACTGAAAGCGGTTCACTTCTGGATGCCACTGTACCCCATAGAAAGGGTGCTTCCTGCCTGCAGGCCAATAATATTTCATCCACACTGCTTGTATAGGGTTGTTTTAAATGTGAAAAGTCTCTGGTTTTGTTACCTTCCACGGTAGAAACAAACTCAAGGCCATTTTGTGCTATGTTTGTGGAGAGCACTGAAAATAAGCCACTTAATTTCTCATTTCCCATGAATGCCTGACAAAGAGGAAGAGTTTATAGACCTTAATCAGGTTAAGCATCATATTGAATTTAACACGGAAGAAAACAAGTCTGTGAGGGATAGACTTAGTGTCTTTACAGTGGCGCGTACTGTATAAAGGTCCTAGAACACATCAGTAATTAAATGAATATTGTGTGTTTATAAAAGATGTACCGCTTTGGTCACTCCATAATGGTGGAAATTTACAGTAAGCGGTTCCTGGGACAATGCTTTACGGACGTCAGATGGGAAGTTGGTAAACATACGACTGGACGAAGCCTCTGTTAATGGAAACAAATGTGCAAATGGACATTAGACACATTATGTATATATACCGTTCAAAAGTTTGGGGTTGGTAATATGTTTTAATTCTCTTAAAAGATGGCTCTTAAGTTCAACAAGGCTGTATTTCTTTGATCAAAAATACAGAAAAAAACAGTAATACTGTGAAATTTTATTACAATTTTAAATAATGATTTTCTATTTGAATATATATTAAAATATAATTTATTCCTGTGATGCAAAGCTGAATTTTCAGTATCATTACTCCAGTCTTCACATGATCCTTCAGAAATCAGTCTAATATGCTGATTTATCATCAGTTTTGAAAACATTTGTGCAGCTTAGTATTTTTTTGGGACCCATGATACTTTTTCAGGATTCTTCAATGTATAAAAAGTTAAAAAGAACAGCATTTATTCAAATTAGAAATCTTTTTTAACCATATAAGTCTTTACTATCCCTACATTCTTGCTGAATAACAGTATTAGAAAAGAAAAAAGATAAAATTACTGACCTCAAACTTTTGAATGGTAATGTATATTTTTCTTAGTTTGAAGTACGGTTACCACACCTCAAGACATCGATCAGATGATTATATTTAAAGGGATTCGTCCGGTTTTTGTACTTAAATCGCTATTGTGAGTAGGATTAATTATGACTGTGCACTGTGTAACCAATGAGTGACGTATACGTGCGAGAAATCACTTCCGGCGCTTGTGTAAACTACGCCAGAGCGTGTACACACCTCACGCACCGGAACATAGTGGTGTATTAGAGGTAAAAAATGATATAAATACTGTTCGGTTTCTGGCACAAACCGATCGTTTCGTGTCTTAGGACATCAATGTGTCGTCACTAGCCGCAGGGTTTAATTTAGATTTGTCTGTGCATTTTTTTTTTACTCATAGATTTTGTTACCATTGCCATGCATTATACGACTGATAGACTGCAACGGCTGGACTTAAAAAATAATAATTTGTGTTCTACTGAAGAAACAAAGTCACCTACATCTTGGATGCCCTGGGGGTAAGCAGATAAACATCAAATTTTCATTTTTGGGTGAACTATCCCTTTAACTATGCGAAGTGATATGGAACTATAATGCCGTCAAGACAGCTGCCTGGAACTACATTCGCCGTGCGTTTCCCTGAAAATAATTGCACACCTCAGAACGTTCGTCAGCCAATCAGATTCAAGCATTCAACGGCCCCGTAGTATAACATTTTAATAATATACCTTTAACAATAAACATTTTTTCCACAATAAAATAACCTTTTATGGAATATAAAGATTACATGGATGTTAAAGTTTCTTCATGGAACCATTGATCCCAATAAAAAGAAAACAGAGTGTATCATCGGCAAAAATAAAAAAAAGTGGACCATGTTACTGATCTTGACTACGTACATTGGCTATAGCATCTATTTAGACTAAGTACCTGAGGTGAAGTTGAGTGGATAAGTGACATTCTCTGCAGTTGTCTTACTCAACAGGTTTTCTCCAGCCACCAGCACCGTGAGCAGCTGAAATCCCAGGCATGTTCCCCAGATGGGAAAGTAATCACCCTCATCATTCGCCTGAGACAGCACAAAAGCAACTCTTGATAAGACTATTGGTAACTTCTTGCAGTTTAGTTCCTAAAATAGTTACAGTAATGGCACATGATAAAGTCTAACTGTTCCCATAAACAATGTTGATGATAAAAAAAACATCATTTTATTAACAATTCATTATTCAGGAGACACAAGGAGCATCTTAAATTCACTGTAATTCCCTTACCTTCAGGGCCAGTCTGAAGTAAATCACAGCGGTGTGAGCGAAGTCAGATGTCTCCAGATCCACAGCGCCTCCGATGAGAAGAAGACTGATTGAGAGACAGAAATGATCTTTGTACGTGGAAATATTATTGTATTAATGTGAATCACAGCTTTTGTTTCTGTAAGTTTCATTCAAACATGATGTTTAGGCGTTATTCCTGTATGTAGGGTGTAAAATCAGGTTTGCACAGAAAAATATGTCTATTATTAGCCTATAAACTGGCAGAACAGATCAAATCTAGGTTACTGCAATCATCTCCAATGCTGACAGTACATTACATAATGGCCAACAACATGTATCTAACAGCTTAAATAATGAAAAGATAATGATCGTGTATGAATACATCAGGTATAAGGTCATCCTGGAAATCTGGGCGTGATGGACTTGTTCAGGTAATGTCAACACCACATAACAGAGTTTTGAAAGAAAGATGGAGAACATACCCATTTATTGACCTGAAGATTTGTTCATGCTCTGCCAAACTCTGGTTTAGCCTGTAACATAGAATGTGTTCATTAGTATGATTGTTGAAATAACACATTTTGAATATGGATTTGCTGATTAATTATTTTCTACCTTGTGTGATTCTCTTAAATGTATGGTTGTTGTTGTTATTAATATGACTCTTCGGAATCAGTTCCCAGATAGCAAGAACTTTTGGGCCAAATGAATGACTCAGTCACACTAATTGGCATATTCATGTTTGTAAATCACTGGATTGACTTTGGAAATAAAACTTTGTACATTAATTTTAAAGAAAAAAAGAAGTATTATGACATAATATCCATAAGTCCTACTTAAGTGGGTCAACAAGCACTCTTAATAACTAGCTAATGTTCAACTAACTGTATTTAGCCTAATATAAATGTAAAATATAAGACAATAAGTAACATGAAGTGCCCTAAAACATCACATTAAGTTCACACGTTAAGTATATTCTGTTAAAATAGCCTACATTATTTCTGTAGAAGAGTGTACTTCTGTCACGACCACTATCGTCAAAGATGATTGACAATTAGCATACAGTTTGGATTGGCGGTATGGTTCAGTTCTGGGCAAGAACTCCCTGCGCCTCCATGCAGCCTAGCATGGATGAGAGCAGGGACAGCAGCAATAACCCCCAGGGTAAACAGAACAGAACTAACATAAATGTATTGCAGATATTGTTAAAGTTCAATCATTTTATGTACACATTTAGAATTAGTCTGATTCAAAGGAGAATCAGAAGGCTGAATCCTGACTGACAGAGGAGGAGCTGGGGATGGAGGAGGATAATTAGCTATCGAGCAATGCGAAAACTGCTGATAATACTGAGGGACCTTATATATGAATGCTTAGATAGGTGTCGTATTCCCATAGGTAGATGGAGGTCAGCTGAAGGTCAGCTGATGCGAGCTTGACTAACGTGACCTGCCAGAACTAACGCTACGCTTGATTTCTTTTTAATGAAGAAATACTTTGGTGTAACTTGAATCGATTAATCGGTTTTTAAACACTAATCGGAATTACTTTAAATGCTAACAAACAGGCAAGACTTACCTAATTGGCACAACTCTAGCTCTCCCGGACTCAATGTACTTCACATATGAACTGACAGAGGAGGAGCTGGGGATGGAGGAGGATAATTAGCTATCGAGCAATGCGAAAACTGCTGATAATACTGAGGGACCTTATATATGAATGCTTAGATAGGTGTCGTATTCCCATAGGTAGATGGAGGTCAGCTGAAGGTCAGCTGATGCGAGCTTGACTAACGTGACCTGCCAGAACTAACGCTACGCTTGATTTCTTTTTCATGAAGAAATACTTTGGTGTAACTTGAATCGATTAATCGGTTTTTAAACACTAATCGGAATTACTTTTAATGCTAACAAACAGACAAGACTTACCTAACTGGCACAACTCTAGCTCTCCCGGACTCAATGTACTTCACATATGATGAAGGGATGTATGTCTTTCCAAACTTTTTCATTGACTCATTGTCAACCTCTTGCGTCAGAATCCCTATAGACAAAGTTATGCTTTAAAGGTTAGTCACACACTTATAGCGTGGGTTTGTTGTTATTATTTATGAACATGATAATTATTCTTATCATGCTCATAGTTCAAGTTAAAGTAGGTTTACCGATGATCGGTCTGTTGTGAGGCTCGTTTCTCTGCGGGAGTTTAAACGGAGCGGCGCTGCACAAAACTACAACGCCCGCGTACAGGAGCGCACTGAAGCCCATTCTGTCCACACACACACCGGTCCACAGAAAACCAGCTGACACTGAGTGCTCCTTCACTTATACTGTACATGTTTCATATAGTATCTGAACTGAAAGTTATGAGGGAAGTCATTAGATGGGCGGGGTTTGTACTTTCTGGAGGAAGGAAAACAGGTTTACATCAGTAGCTAATACCGCTCATGCCAGTTTGTTTGGGAAAATACTGAGTTGTTGGGAGAGTTGGCGAAAAACTGCAGCCGCATTCTCCACACACGAGACCAGAAGTTCATGAAGCTTTTAGGAACTTGCATTTTCCCAAACGTTCTCACAGCCAGTGTTTATCACGAAAAGCAATGTGAAATATAGGGACATCAGCAATCTTGACTAGGCTTCATATAAGTTTATAGTCCACAACTTGCATGTTTTGTGTAAACAGTTTTATTTGGAAAGCCACATAAAAGTAAGAAGTGTTTAATTATGAAAAAGAAGTACACTTTAACAAACTTTTAAAAGAGTATTTATTACGAAAATGATACATATGTGAACTGAATTTGGGCAGTTAGCCTGTTTTTGAATTTGCAATTAAATAAAAATGCATTGCAGTTTAAATATATAAATGCAATTAGTTGAACTCAAGTTCAGTTCAGTTAATGTAGGCTATATGGCTGAATCAGATAGCTGAAGGCAGAGAAAAAGAGTCACTGCAGTAGCTATAATAGGACTCCAGCAGGAAATCATTCAGAAACATGAAGCACTGGTAGGGAGTCATAAAATAAAATAATGAGCCGACTATTTATAGGACTCTTCATGAGTTGATTAGTTATTTACTGTACAGTCCCTCTGAAACACAGCAGCAGAAGTCAATAAATACATGATTGCACAGTGGGATTCTATGCAGTGCATTTTCATGACCCCATCGCATTTCTTAATATAGTCAATAAAATATCAAATTCACTATTTGTGAAAAATTACAGTTAGTGGCTCCCTGTAGTGCAAGAGCTGTGTTGAAAACACATGCAATTCTTATACAAATATACACTGATACAAAATCAATATTACAATTTAAATGTATTTTAAAATGTTATTTATTCCTGACGCAAAGTTTAATTTTTAGCTTCATTACTCCAGTCTTCAGTGTCACATGATCCTTCAGAAATCAATATACTGATTTGCTGCTCAAGAAACATTTCTTATTATTATCAGTGTTGAAAACAGTTGTGCTGCTTCATATTTTTGTGGAAACCGTGATAATTTTTTTCAGGATTCTTTGATGAACAGAAAGTTCAAAAGAGCAGTCATCTGCAATAAAGGGAAGATGGTTGTGAATGTCACATTTGCCATTACTTCTCATAGTGTCATTTCAGCATCTTGTTTTTAAAGCTTTTATAAAGCCAGTGTCATGTGGTACAGAAGTACGGTGTCACAGTGACATATAAGCCAAACTGAGCAACAGTCCCTTCATGAGGAGCATTTCTTTCTGATCATTCTTCAAATCGCAGTTTATGAAGTAGCAGCAGTTTTTATCATTTTATTTTAGTGGTTATAATCTAAGTAGGCTAGCTGATAATTCATTAATTCATTATGTATTAATTCGCCTTAACCCTATGAATGTTTTATAACTTAAATATAACACGTTTAGTAACACAATGAAGTCATGTGCGGATGTACAATGTAAAAAGTGGATATACATGATTTGACCTTTAAAAACCCAGGTTGATTCAGTCATATTAAATGAAAATAAAAAATACATAAATTTAAATGTTACCACATGAGGAATATTTTAGCTTATTTGACTTCTGTAGCTGAATGGCTGCGTCGTGTTGGAAGTTGCTGTGTGGGTTTGGAAGTGATAGTGGTTAAACGCGTAGAGGAAAGGATTGAGGCAGGCACTGACGAAAGTAAATGTTATCAACAAGCCCTAGCCGGCATCACACACTCTTTTAGTGCCTGTAAATCTGCTGCCGCAGCTATAGTATCAGTGCTGAACCATTAAACAGGTGCAGCGGCTTTCAGAATAAAGAAAAGACAACTTTACTGCAGCCAGCCACGTCATCCTCATGCTGCTGCTGCAAAGATGCTATGATGGGAAACATCAACTAGCTCTGCTTGAGAAAAACAACAATTTTGTCCAAAATGCTATTGCAATAATTATCACTCGTAACAAAAAGGCAGGTTTAAGTGTAAGTTAACAGAAGTCATGCATACATCACCAGAAAAAAGGTCACAAGTAATCTAAAAGTAATCAGAAAATACTCTGATTATATTACCTAAAATGTGTAATGTAATGGATTACATGGTAATGGTTTTTGTCCATTTAGCCACTCCATAATATCCAAAAAGCGATGACTGAATATTACTCAGAGAAACCGTGTCCTAAAATGCAATTAAATATAATTATGCTGAACTTTTTAGGATTACAAAAACAACCTCTAACGAAACTCACATCTGCAAGATGCCTGTCAGCACATTCCCACCACTAGGAAGCTGATTCAAAATAATAATAATAATAATAATTAAAAAAACAGGGAGGAGGAAAAAGGAGAAATTTCTAGCACATTTATTAACTTAATGTTTAACTCAAACTCAGATTTTTACAATAAATTTGTTATTGTAACCCACAATATTCACATGTGTAATAGTGTCTCATCTTGAAAAGACCGCATAAATTCTTCAAATAAATTTCCTTGAGCATACAGTATAAATAAATTTCATTCATTCGCTCCAAGTTCTCCATCTGTGACAGTACATGGGAACATTTCCTCACAAATTGATTTACAGCATTTAAGTGAATTATTGGCGATTCTAGCAGCCGCTCCTCAAGCTCTGTTTTCCAGAAGAGCCTGGAAGTCAGGTGAACAAACCAACTTGTGTTTAATGTGTCCCAGCACAGACATGTCTCCCCTCTTGCCCTCTGTATTAACTGAGACCAGTTCCTACAAAAACACAGAAAGAATAACAGAAAAAGACAATGTTATACAAACCTAAGAGCAAGTAATAAGACATATCCAGGGTTATGTTACCCAGTATAAGCTGGATCCTCTGCAGTGAATGGGTGCCGTCAGAATGAGGGTCCAAACAGCTGATAAAAACATCATAATAATCCACAAGTAATCCACACCACTCCAGTCTATCAACTAACATCTTGTGAAGCGAAATGCTGTGTGTTTGTGAGAAACAAATCCATTTAGGTGTTTTAACTTTAAAAAGTTGCTTCTGGCCAAAATACGAGTCCATAATCCATAATAACGCTTCCTCCAGTGAAAAATCCATCCCCAGTTGTCCTCTCACACCAAAATCCACCAACTTATAGAGCTGTTTTGGATTGTGTTCACTTATAATTGGTGTTTGATCTGTGCATATTTCTCTCCTGATTCAGACAAGATTACTTTTTCATTGGAGAAAGCAATATAATGCATAGAGGACTCGTATTTTAGCTGGAAGCAACAGTTTGACGTTTAAAAATGTGTTGAAGAATTTGTTTCTTATAAACACGCATCTTTTCGATGGATGGACTGGAGTATTGTGGATTATTGTGATGTTTTTATCAGCTGTTTGGACTCTCGTTCTGACGGCACCCATTCACTGCAGAGCATCCATTGGTCAACAAGTGCTCTGATGTTAAATTTCTCCAAATCTGTTCCCATAAACAAACAAACTCATCTACATCTTGGATGGTCTGAGGGTGACATACTGCATTGATGAGCGTAACTGACCTGCAGGAAGGCGCAGGAGGTTCCCAGGGCCACATCCAGGGTTATGTTACCCAGTATAAGCTGAACTTTGCCTGACTTCCTCACGAGCATTTTTCCCACCAAACCCTCCTGTAGATCTTTAAGACAACAGGTGTTCTCATCTTGAGATTCATCCTGACAAACAAACACACACGAGAACAAAAAATGCATGAGTATATGTGAAAACTAAGATGAATCTGTGATCTAAACCTAGCCAGCGCCAACCTGCGTCTCAGTCTTCTGCATCATGGCCTGTCCGTCGCTCGACTGCACCTCTGTTTTGGTGGGCCGGACGTCACTGGTGGGCGGCTGGCCTGGCAGACAGTCAGGAAGCTGCATGAAGAGAAGCTCCTCCTCTTTGCAGTGATTCCACACCTCCAGTAAATCAGGCAGCAAATCAGGTTTGGGCAAGGGTGGCGGCCTGAACATAGGCTCCGCCTTCTTCGGTTCAGGAATATCCAAAGGCTCCTGCTTGACTGAAGGAAGACAGGATTAAATCAAGGTGTAATGAAAGCTCACTAAATATCTTCTTTGTGTCTAAATGTGTGGTCACATTAGCACATTTTTGGCAATTTTTTATATTACCAACTTCAACACCGGGAAATTTTGAGTATGTTTGGCCAGCGAAATTTCTAGGGTTGCGCCCTAATAGTCGACTAACCGTTAGTCGACCAGAAGAGGCTTGGTCGACCAAAATTGTATTAGTCGCAGAAAAAAAAATTCCACAGGCGAAGTTGCGCAGTCCGTGACGGACAGATCGTTAACGGCTGGTGTATGGTAATACTGTAACACAGTACATCGGGCAGGACATCCAAACGCTCGACTATCATTCATCGACCTCAAATATGGCCTATCATCTGAAATATGTAAGTATTAGCAACTTTACATGGCTGCTCAATCTAATGTTGACCTAGAGAAATGTGCACTATTGTGTCTGTGTGGAGTGTGAAGCTGAACAGTAGCGCTCACTGCAGGACAGATGGAGGCGCCGGTGCGCTCACTTGCTCTTAAAATACTCCATTTCTGCTCATACAGATAAGAGTAATAGGCTACATCTTTCGAATCTGTAAAGGCTCAACGTTTATTTGTGTGCACTCACAATAACAACAAAACGCGCTTTTGTAAAATAATGAAAGCAAACAGGATGCGCTTTCTGCCGTCTCGGTCTCTGTGAACTTGAGCGCGAAACTCAGTGTATATCTTTGCCTTACAGACATTAAAAATATATCTATAGAGAGTGAAATGTCTACTTTCAAATGAACCAATTCAAATAGAAGACAAATATTCTCAGATTATGTAATCCGTAACATGCATACAGGTGTGCGTCCACTACTGCGGAGATGAGCCGGTGTCGCCGAGTTCATCTCAACAACAAAGCACTAGTTTATCAATGAATTATTAAAATGTTAATGCAGCCATCCTTACTGTTTTTCCCTGACACATTCATAATCATTACTTCTGCCGGTGCGCTGTGTAAACCTTTATCCGTGTGCTTGAGTGCTTATTAGGCTATGAAGGCAATTAAAGGCTCGGTATTATGATTTAAATGGTTTATTAATAAACACGCGATTAGCCAACTAATGCTTTAAATGAACGACTACTAGTCGACCAGAAAAATCTTTAGTCGGGGACAGCCCTAGAAATTTCACAGAGCAACTTGAAAAGTGACCACACTTTAATATGTTTGCTAGTTTGTGCCTTTGCATGTTTAATGAAGTTTCTCCTACTCTTCACTTCAGCTCCAGCGCTGTCTGTGCTCATCGGTTCAGGATCTGAGGAGGTCTTTTCTGATTTGAGAGTCTCCTCGCTAAACTCCTCTTTGAAGACCCATCCCGACACAGCCAGCGGCAGCTGCACAGGACAGCCTGCTCTTTCCCCTCTCAGGTGAGGGTCATCCAGAAACTACACACACAGAACCAAAGGCTTGAGGGTGGCTTATTTTTCTCAGTTAAGCAAGCATAAAAATCATAAAAACATGGTCAAGGACATATTTCACTCCAAAATCAAAATGCAAAAAAGAGGGGGAAAAAATAAAATATATTTTGCAAGATACCATTATGTTTTTACATCATTACTTTATCACATTTTTCCACATAACTGCCATCAGTGTAAAGCATCTGGACATTTATCTTTCGATTTATCTTCCCATTCTTTTCAGTGGTGATTCTAATGATTAATTTACTATTTTAATTTTTTTTATTTAAATCGCCCATGGAAAAGTAGTACAAGAAATACTACAATGATGTATAATATTTTACAATTTAAATAATACATCTTTGTTTTTATTGTATTAAAGTAATGTGAATCAAACTTTTTCAATGCAGTAATGAGAATTTTATTTAAAAATATGATTAATTATTATACAAATTGTATAATAATTAGTCTCAATGGAAAAGATGTAAATGGACCTTAAGTAAGACTTTGGGGT
The DNA here is from genome assembly GCF_001515605.1 of Sinocyclocheilus anshuiensis. Classification (NCBI taxonomy): domain Eukaryota; kingdom Metazoa; phylum Chordata; class Actinopteri; order Cypriniformes; family Cyprinidae; genus Sinocyclocheilus; species Sinocyclocheilus anshuiensis. The sequence continues at coordinate 723,428 of NW_015544295.1, read as the reverse complement.
GTAATACAACCAGGTAAGGGTTCTGCACAGGTTTGAGTTAATAAGTTTCAGTTTTTTTAAACATACATTGTCCTTCTCAAGTTTGCGCAGGATTTCTTTGGTCTCCTCTTCGGTCTCTCTCTCCTTTTTGATGTTGATGATGGGTGAAGGGCCACTGTTTGCTGTTTCTCTGGTATCATCATATGCACCTAATCAAATAAAACACATTAAGAGAGCACTGGTACAAAATATATGTCACAACAGAAAATGCTAATTATATTTAATGTTAAATTGTAATTTAATTTAATTGTAAGTTATATTTAAAGCTGCACGTCTGCCACGTTTGTTCTGACCAACTGAGGAAAAAAGCATTACCATAAATCTCGCTACCAATGGTGATTTAATCTAAAGATCGGTTAGCTCATATCACATCAAAACCGTGCAAATTATTATTGTTAACCTTTATTATTATTGTTATTATTGTTAAACTTTATTCTCAAATTATTAATGTTAACAACATCAGCATTGTGAGGCTATGAGTATAGTGTGTATTAGAGAGTAGATTTCAATTTCTGTACAGTCTAATCTCTAATTGTCATACCAAATTATTTTTAAGAATTGTATTTATAATGTATTGAAATGTAATTATATTTAATGAATTTTATTTAGGATAGTAATGTATTTAAATTAACTTATTTTTAATGAATTGTAATTATAATAATGTATATATTTAAATTAACTTATTTTTTATGAATTGTATTATAAATTGTCAGTCCCATGTAAAGACTAAGGGTGACCAAGCTCTTGCAGTTGCGGCTCCTAAACAGTGGAACGCACTTTCAGTTGCCCACGTTGGACACTTTTAAATCTAGATTGAAGACTCATTTATTCTCTTTAGCCTATGGTGTTGCCTGAGAATATTGGGGTTATAAAGCTGTTTATGGTTTATCTTGCATGCTTTTATTTGTATCTTACGAGTTTTTTATCCATTTGTTGTTGCTTTTTGATATTGTTTAATTAGATTTATAAATTGTACAGCACTTTGCTACAACGCTAGTTGTTTTTAAATGTGCTTTATAAATAAACGTGAACTTGAACTTAGCTGTAGCAGTAGGCCTAAACATAATTATTATTAATCATTTGGGTCATATTTCTGTTGCTGCTCCAGCATAATAGCAAAAAGCCTCTCAAAGGTGTGTGTTACTGTGATTTCACTACATTTAAGAGGTGCTGTGAGGCACAAAACAAGCATTACTGCTTTAATGCCATTTAGTGTCACTAATAACATACTCTGACTCGAATCTCAGTACTTGGCCAAACGATTTCTCAAATCCTCCCCTGATGACCTCCTTTACCTTTCCTCTTGGCCGTCATCTCTGCAGGACCCTGCTCAAAGATAGAATGTGACTGGATGACCTCCGGGCGACCTCGGCCCCTCCCTCGGCCGTCCCGCTGCCGACCTCGATCCACATCCTTCTTATCCCGTCTCGTTCTTTCATCAGCCTTTAATCTGCAGCCAAGTAAAACAAAAAAACACCATCCTCACTTGTAAGAAATGTCAATACATTCATTATGTCAGCAATGAATTATTGACGATATATTGATGGTAAATGGACAAAAGAGTGTCACTTACTCCTCTTTTGATTTTCGACCAATAATATTGGGCGTGAAGGTTTTCTGCAGGACAAACGAGAAGACGACACTATGAATTGCAGCATAATGCATCTGAAATGTCTTGTGTGACTGTAATGTTCAGCTATGTATGGTGACCTTTTTGACTCCTCCTAACGTGAGGTCTCTGGAGCGCATTGTGGGGAGGCGTCCCGGAGAGATTGAAGCAGGCAGCCGGCGACCCATCGGCAGCCCTCTGGCTCCCCCTACATGCGGCGTCCGTGGAGGACCACTGGGGTCACCAGAGCTCTCCATCCTCACTGACAAAAGAAGAGAGATATTACTGCAAATGTCAATTTGACATGTAAACTCCATGTGCTTTGAGAAAAGCATATGCAAAACATCTATAAACTAATGCTTTTTTATGAGAAACTTGAATCAGTTTGTTACCAAATGCTTGAATGCCATTGTTCTGTCCCAGTTCAAAACCTATAATGCTATAGTGCCGTTTAAAATTTTCTTCTAAAAAGAACATTTTTCTCAGGCTCCTATGTTTATGTTCAGTTATTTCACTTTAATGGCAATGAAAATAACCTAGTTATTGCCATTAAAGTGAAATTACTGAACCTACACATAGGAGCCTGAGAAAAATGTTCTTTTTAGAAGAAAATTTCAAACGGCACTTAGAGGCTTCTGAACTCTTCATATAAATATACATACATATATATATATATATATATATATATATATAAATATATAATGTAATTAAAAAAGGAAAAACTCTATATATGAAGTGCTTATATTATGTTGGAATCCCCGTAAAATCTCCCATTAGAATCCTTTTACATTGGTTCCAGGTTATGATTATGAGAGAAATTCTGTACAAATTGTTACCACAGTCGGATATTTTTGACTACGATGATGACACGCCACGTTACTGTGAACATTCAGTCACACACATATATTAATAACTATACTGAAACACATTTCCAGCAGACGCCGGTATTTCCAGGCTTCCGAGCACATGGCGAGACAAACACACAGTCAGGCTCATGACTGTACACTTACCAGTGCGCTTCCTCCAGTGCAGAGATTCCTCAAACACCGGCTTACAAAACACTCCCAATTATAACTGAGTTACAGACAAAATCGAGAGTTTATGATGATGAAATCTAGTGCAAGTTTGTTTAAGGCGGAGTTTTACGTGTAATGACACTTTGACCCGTGTGACGCAGAGATGTGATCGGTGAACGTCAACTCTGCACCACTTTGCGCAGATCTTTTTAAAGGCATAACCAACACTGGATCGTGTACAAATAAACTAACTATTTTATAGTAATATATATATATATATATTAGGATTACAGTACAAAATAAAATACGAAATAAAATAAAACAACAAACAAGTGGCTGAAAAAGTTTGTTTGTTTATTTTAGCAACCTCAAATTTTTTTTGTCTGGATTGGACAGCTTTTCAGTTAAGAGAATTAAAGTTGAGAATTAAAGCCCATAAATATCCTCGGAAAAAAACATATTAATGATAATTCACATGCTGTGGTGACACCTCAGCTAAAACGACCAAATATAGCTCAGGACGAAATGCAGAATTATAGACCAATCTCTCAGCTGTGCTTTGCCTCAAAAATCTTAGAAAAAGTTGTATTGCAACAACTACTTTCATTTCTAAGCGAAAATTCTATAGGAGAAAGGTTTCAATCGGGGTTCAAAACAGCCCACAGCACTGAGACAGCATTATTGAAAGTGTTAAGTGATATTTTCCTGGCCTTAGACAAAGGAGATGATGTTGTTTTGGTGTTGCGTGTTTTTGCTTGTTGGAGTGCAGCTTTTGACATGATCGACCATAACATCCACATCTCCCGTCTTGAACATTTAGTAGGGCTAAAGGGTACAGTCCTGACATGGTTTCAGTCCTATTTGAGCAATAGATGTTTTTCAGTTAATTATAATAATAAAATCTCAGGTAAAAAACATCTTCCTTGGGGGGGTTCCGCAAGGCTCTATCCTTTCTCCTATACTTTTTTCTTTATACTTGCTCCCTCTGGGCAGCATTTTTAGAAAGTATGGTGTATCATTTCATTGTTATGCCGATGACACGCAAATGTATCTACCAATCAGACATTCCACAAATTAATTTGAGTCATTTCTAGAGTGTTTAAAGGACATAAAAAATTGGTTGTCGAACATTTTCTTAATGCTAAATGAGGAAAAAACAGAGGTCATTGTTTTTAGCCACACAAATAACTCCACAAAAAATTTATTAGATGCGAGCCCTCTGGCACCGTATTTTAAAAAAAAAACAGTAAGAGATTTAGGCTTCCTAATTGATAATAACCTAAAATTAGATAAGCAAATTAACTCAGTGGTTCGGGCTGGTTTTTATAATTTGCGTTTATTAGCCAAAGTTAAACCGTTCTTAACAAACTCAGACTCTGAAAGAGTAATCCATGCCTTTATTCTATCACGGCTGGATTTCTGTAATTCTTTGTATTCTGGCATCACCGCCACATCTTTGTCTCGACTACAATCAGTACAAAATGCTGCGGCGAGGTTATTAAAAAAGGTAATGAAATATTAATCGATTACCCCTGTGTTAGTTTCTTTAAATTGGCTCCCAGTCCATTTTAGAATTAAATATACAATTTTATTGTTCGTGTTCAAATCTTTAAACAACCAGGCCCCATTGTATTTGGCAAACCTTTTAATCCCATATAATCCTCCTAGAACATTACAATCAGAGAATCAAAAATTACTTGTAGTGCCTATAACAAATCGCCTATATAAAGGCGATCGGGCCTGCGCTGTGATAGGGCCAAGACTTTGGAATGATTTGCCCCTGCCGATCTGGCTCCCAGTCCATTTTAGAATTAAATATACAATTTTATTGTTCGTGTTCAAATCTTTAAACAACCAGGCCCCATTGTATTTGGCAAACCTTTTAATCCCATATAATCCTCCTAGAACATTACAATCAGAGAATCAAAAATTACTTGTAGTGCCTATAACAAATCGCCTATATAAAGGCGATCGGGCCTGCGCTGTGATAGGGCCAAGACTTTGGAATGAGTTGCCCCTGCCGATCTGGTCTGCCAAATCACTGTAAATTTTTAAGAAACTGTTGAAAGCACATCTAATGTTGGTAGCATACAATGATTGAGGTGGTATTTTATATGCCGATGTGGTGTTTTATGTTGTCGATGTTTGTTTTAATTCTTGTACTTTTTATGTAAAGCACTTTGGTTCAACCTCGGTTGTGTTTTAAATGGTGCTATATAAATAAATAAACAAGAACAAGAACAAGAATTGTGCGTCCAGCATGTGTAAACTTATAACGTCCCATTTTTGGCACTGCCTATCAAAATCAAATGATGATGATGAACATAATGTTGAACATTAAATAATATTTTGATGAATGTGGGGAACAGTTTTTGGTCCCTATTGACTTCCACAGTATTCTTTCCCACACAATATTGAAAGTCAATGGCTACCATCAACTGTTTGGTTACATTCTTCAAAATATCTCCTTTTATGCTCTATAGAAGAAAGAAACTCATACAGGTTTGGGACAACTTGAGGGTAAGTAAATGATGACAGAATTTACATTTTAAGACTTTATTATCGGAATCACAGCACTAATAACATCAGACTAGGCAGAATGGGAAAATTAATCTTAAACAAGTAAATAATTTTATAATTACTGTATATAATCAGTTATTTTCTGCTATACATCTATATGAAACAGTATACTAAATGTCAATCGTGTCCACTAATCAGAAGAACATTTCAAATGACAAATCAAAATCTGTAGGCTACATCTATAAGGACGTTTGTCCTTGCATGTCTGTCAGGGTCTATTGTGTTTTAATTATCTGTTGTCCTTTAATTACTCTCCATCCTGAGATAACTCAAGTCATCTTGAAAGCAGCCGAGCGCAGAGAGAGTCCCGGTGTGATCCCATCAATCACAATGAATCAGAAACACGGCCCTGATCATCTGACCTTCACAGAGCTTCAGAGTCAGACGTGTTGTTGTGTGCTTGCGACCATATGGTGCAGCATTTGGTGAGTTCCTCTGTAGGTTGAAGCATCAGATGGTCCTGTCCTTGAGTAATAACATGCTCGAGCGGACGCTGATATCAGTGTAGCAGATCCACATGAGCATATACTTGAGTTATAGTGCCGTCACAGTGTAATCAATGTAGTCTGGCCCTCAGTGTAATGGTGACACACTCAATAGTGCGCTTGCTGCTTTTAGACTGAAGCCAGCTTCATTTCTGTGTGCGTGTGTGTGTGTGTGTGTGTGTGCGTGCGTGTATGCGTGCGTGCGTATTTTCCTGCAGAGTCTGAGTCTTATTCTTGAGTTTGGTTATGAAACTCAGATTCTGAGTCTGTCAGGAAGCATATTAGATATGGTTTTACACCCTAAAATAAAAATGGTCACGCAGTGAATCCTGTGCTACAGACCATCTGCATCTCAAGAGGGGGTGTGAGATACATGAACACACATTCACTCAATGTTGTATGCCAATATATCACACATCACAACCATTGTCAGGCAACATAAAAATGAGAACAAGTGTTTTATTTTTAATAATAATTTATTATGTTTTTAACGAAGTTTCTTATGCTCATCAAGGCTGTATTTGATCAAAAATACATTAAAAACCCTGTAATTTTGTGAAATATTATTGCAATTTAAAATTAATAGTTTCTATTTTAATATATTTTAAAATATAATTTATTCCTGTAAACCAGTGCTGAATTTTCAGCATCATTACTTCAGTCTTCAGTGTCACATGATCCTTCAGAAATCATTCTAATATGCTGATTTATTATCAATGTTGGAAACTGTTGTGCTGCTTCATATTTTTTTGGAACCTCTGATACTTTTTTCAACAATACAGATTGTGTCAAAGCAACTGTACAACATTAATTAGGAAAATAGTGTGTCAATAATGCAAAATGAAAATACTCAATTTTCAGTTAAAGGCATCATCCAGCTCAGTTCAGTTTAAATAGTATCTGTGCAATCAAGTCGACGATATCAAGTCAACGGTATCGCTGGAAATGAAGTGTCCCCAACTAAGCAAGCCAGAGGCGACAGCGGCAAGGAACCAAAACCCCATCGGTGACAGAATGGAGAAAAAATCTTGGGAGAAACCAGGCTCAGTCGGGGGGCCAGTTCTCCTCTGACCAGATTAAACCAGCAGTTCAATTCCAGGCTGCAGCAAAGTCAGATTGTGCAGAGGACTCATCTGGTTCCTGTGGTCTTGTCCCGGTGGCCGTCTAGAAGACAAGGTCTTCACTGAGGATCTGTCTCTGGGGCTCATGTAGTTGTCCTGGTCTCCGCTGACATTCAGGGCTGTAGAAGTCCTCTCTAGGTCCTGATCCACCATCTGGGCCGGATACAGACTGGATTCGGATGACTGCAGTGACCATCTGATCTGGATACAGACTGGATCTGGTGGTTATGGTGACCTCGGAATAAGAGAGAAACAGACTAATATTAGCGTAGATGCCATTCTTCTAACGATGTAGCAAGTACATCGGGTGTCAATTAAACTAATTAATCATTAATTAAAGACAGGAACCAGACCAAATAAGGGAACACTAGAACAGAAATGGGCAAAACACAACATAGACAGTCCAGAGAATCCTGACAACACTGAAGACTGGAGTAATGATGCTGAAAATTCAGCTTTGCATCACAGAAATAAATTATATTTTGAAGTATATTAAAACAGAAAACCAATAATATAAATTGTAATAATATTTCATATAATAATTATATATTTTAATATATATATATTATATATTAATAATAATAATATTAGTAATAGTATTATTTACTAAACAGACTATTCTTAATTAGTATTTTATGTTTTATTTACCTTTATACATTTCTTTCATCACTCATAGACTACTGCAAATCATGACATTTATTTATTTTAATAAAGACTTGATTATAATATTGCGGGGTAATCATAACTTACATATTAACCACTGTAATGTAAATACTCATTAATCATATATCCTAAATAATATCATTGCTTTACTATTGTTTTTTTTTTTTGTTAGCTGTCAGGAATAATTTTAAAGAAAAGGTATAAGAATTAACAGAATTATATTATGTTTTAACATTAATTTAATTAAATCATGTTCATTTGGCTTCATGCTGTTTTTTTTAAAGATTTTTAATTCAGTCATTTATATCATAACTATTCTTACAATTGCCAAGATAAGCAGTTTGTTACCTACTAGCAGCATTAGCACCTTTTTTAACACTTAGAGATAAAAAAAATAACTTCAGTTCAAAGGCATCAAAGACAACAACCAGAAATCCTAAAACTCAAGGCTTTTTTGTTAAATATCACGAATATCAAAGTGCAGGATTTCAGTCACACTTCTTCTCAGACAGAGACATTTTATTCTAGTAAGCATGTGCTGATGACGTGTCATGATCACTCTCAGTTGCAGAAAATCTCTTCGTTTGTCGATGATGTGAACCTGCATGTGCTGTGGTCGTCTCTGTGAAGGTGGAGCGAGTGTGTGTGGATCAGGCATGAGTGAGTAGCTTGTTACATCACTTTTACGGTTCATTGATGCTGCACTTTCTCATAGCTGTTCATTTCCCTTCGGCATACAGCTGTAGAAAACACAAATACACACGGGGAGAGAGAGAGAGAGAGAGAGAGA
>NW_015544295.1:699166-714933 GCF_001515605.1 Sinocyclocheilus anshuiensis | reverse complement strand
TAAGTGAAAGTGAGTATGGGGGGGCCAAACGAGAAACCCCTCGCTCTCAGTTTTCATCCTCATTTAAGGAGCTGGCAGCAGTGAAAGAGAGGAAAAGACGAAGAATTACAGCCACACTCATTCATACAGCTTCTGTCTGTGAACTTCATCATCATCATCACTGCTGCTTCTGAACACAGAGGTACGCCTTTCTCTTTTATTCATTAAAAGCAACACTGAATTGAGAAAAATAAGAATATAATAATATAATATAATATAATATAATAAATGCATTTACTTTTACTTATTTATTATTATTTTTTTATTATTATTAATTTTTTTACATATCTTTTTCCTCCACAAAACTGTTGTTTTTCTCTGTGAATTGAGGTCAGGACTGCCTTGATAGACGTTCACCGTCCAGAAGAGAAGCACAGATAATCAGATTAGAACATTTTGTTCGAAGTGTGCTTTCTTGCGCTGATGTTTTATTTTCTCTCTTTTGTAGTTCTGTCTATCACTGTTAAATGTAGAACAGTGTTGCTCTTAATAGTTGCACTCCCAGCACAGTGGAGCTGCATTGCAGATACATGTGAGATGCGCTTATGAAGAGAAATCTGAACCATGACAAAGTCATTAATACTGTGAGAATCAGCCTCTCGTTTCTCCAGCAGCTCTGTTCAGCGAGCGATTCCTCAGTGAATCACATTCGGTTCAGACACTGCTGTTTGTGCAGGAGCTCTGCTCATTAATCATGTGTGAATGTGGCTCACTTCTCAGAGACTGACCCAGTGAAATGCTCTGGATGCACGTTTATGTTTATTTTAGCACATATGGGTCATTGAATACACTTATGCTGAGGCCTTATCAAAGTGGAGATAAACACCAGGAAAGTCTGCTAGTTCACTTGCTTTGGTCCGGACCAAAAACAATGTTGATTTGTGGAGAGTGGAAGCTGAAGCGCGCTTCAGGACATCTGTGGAAACAAATTAAATATGCCGTCATTTTTGCTCATAAAGGTAATAATAATGCATCGTTCGGAACTATAAAGGGTCTATTTTTATTTGTGTGCACTCACAATATCAAGAAAACATTGTGCTTTTGTAAAATAAAGAAAACAAATAGGATGCGCTTGCCGTCTCGGTCTTGAGCAGGAGCGCTTCACAAAAATTAACCGAAACTCAGCGAATGTTTTCCTTACAGACATGATGAATATATCTATAGAAAGCTTTAAATGACTACAAAACGAAATAATTCAAATCCTAAACAAAAACTCACATTATTATGTAATCCGTAAAGATGCATTTCTTTCTTAAGGCGCGTCCAATGATGAGATGGCGAGTCAGGATCATCAACTTCATAGCGACACTGACACATAAAACACTAGTTTACTAATAAATAATTATAAAATAATCTCCTTACTATTTTCCCCCAACATAGTCTTGCGGCAAGCTTTAGCCTATTTAGCACGCTCACGTCACGTTGCTGTGCGCCATGGTCACGAAAACTCATCATTTGCATGTGTTTTTAAGCACTGTGGTTTAAAAACAAGCGATTTAAGCCATTGAAATGCAAATAACAGCACTATATGCGCGAGCTGTCTGTTTCTGAGCGTGATTTCTGCAATTGGGTCGGATCGAGGTCGGGTCATAATCACACCTTAAACGAACTGTACCAGAGTTCATTTGGAAGCGGACCGAGACCACCTCTTCAGCTGGGTCTCGGTACGGTTGTTTGGTCCGCACCGAGTGCGATTGCTGTATTCACACTTGCCAAAGAGGTCCACACCAAGAGGGGAAACGAACTTGAGTTCGATTCAATCGAACCAAACATGACAAGTGTGAATACACCCAAAGAGTTTTGGGTAAATTGTTTTCTTGTTCAGAATACTCTGTAATTCTGCATAGTACAAGCATGATGTTGTATATGTTAATTTGTATACTGTATGTATGTGTCCATATGTGCCCACATATTTACACATTCAATAATAATTGAATAATTTTCTTAATAACATGCTGCAGTGTTTATTAATGCTGTTCTGCTCTGTTATACCACTGAGTGAATCTCATAAGACCATGCCGGTTTCAAAATTAGGCCTCATTTTAGGACTTCTTGTTCTTTTTGCATTGTGACATTATTTTCATGACAATTAAGCATATTTAAAGTTTGCATTACTATTTGTTTATTATATTATTATAAGGCAGATATATTATCAAAATGGTATAATCTTATTCTAGATAATTATAAGCATGTTTACATTAAATATTTGTTGTACTGTCTTTATTTATATTGTATTACAGTCATTTTAATGTAAAATTTGTATCATAGTACAGTAAAAATTATTTTAAATTGATTTAACATTTAGATTTTTTCAAAATATATTTGTAATACATTTGTAATTGCAAAGTTTAATATTGAAGAACAGACAGTTACTTTTGTATTTTAAAAATATATATTTGTAATACATTTGTAATTGTAAAGTTTAATATTGAAGAACAGTCAGTTACTTTTGTATTTAAAAAATTTGAAATAAATGATTAAATCAGCCTTAATGAGAATCTAAAAAATAATTGATGTGTTTTTAAAATAATTACATTCATTTTTGCTGACTTTTTGCCTCTATTGGTTTTTTTCAGTGATTTATACAATCATTGCATGAAAAATGACTATTACCTTAATGAGAATTGAATGAGAATAATCATTAAGAATAACGGGAATCACACACACACACACACACACACACACACAAACTCAAAAGTAAAATGAGACATTACTGGCTGTAATGAGACATTACTGTAATGAGACTTTATTAAAAAAACTTTTAATTGTCATAAAAAACAATGCAAAAAAAAAAACGTTATGGTTCTTAAACATGCTTTATTTTCTATGTTCAAAATAGAACTGTTTTTTTTTTCTTTCATTATGAGGTCAAATGTAACCTGAACGTGTTTTCATAAGATTTTCTTGCCATTTTTTGAGGCTTATTTTATAATAGACAGCATACAGCATCTTGATTTTTTTACTGAGCACTAGAGCAAAACTCAAAAATGTTCAAAGGTTTTTCTAAAATAGTAAGCAAGCAGCACCACTTGTGTGTGTGTGTGTGTGTGTGTGTGTGTGTGTGTGTGTGTGTGTGTGTGTGTTTTGCAGCTTTGATTCAAGTCCTGTGAGGATGTTTATCATGGCCTACATTCCCTTTGACTGAAAGGCAGCAGTCTGGGGAGCTGAAGTGTTTTAGTCACTGCCTCCTGTAAGACCGTGTGCAGAGAATGAGGACGGATATTTGAAAACTCACAGTTCGTTAATCTTAAATTACTTTTTTAAATTATGCTCCATCCTGAGGCAAAGCAGATGATCACTTCAGGCCACACACACATACACATGTCCTCTGCGGGGAAAAAAGGAGTGCGCTTAATTGCATTGAATAGTGTACTTCAAATCTGTACTTGTACTGAAATAAATGGTTGCTTAAGTGTACTTAAAAGAGAGTACACTTTCATGACTGCCTCTTATCACATTTTTAAAAAGTGCCCTTTGTAATAATGTCAAATTAAAAGTTTGACCTTAAACTACATTTTAAACCATTATGTTTTAATAATATTTGTTATATTTTAAAGAAGCACACTTATTTTGATGTGTTGACTAATACACGAATGCACATGTAATGTACTTGATTATAATTTCAACTGTAGTTTTTTTATTACATTTAAATAAATGTAATAAAAATAGTATTTGTTATTACATTTAAAGTTAACACATTTTAAATGTACTAAATTGCAATAAAATGTGTAGTTACAAATATAATACATCACATACAAGGTTCAATAGAAATATTTCAATAGATATATTTAGTTGGGCGTAAATGCTTGCCAGTACATGCAACAGCACACTTTAACAGTATTTCAAAGACAATAGAAGTAATTATGAAATTACACGATGTATTTAAAATCACTCTTAAGTTCAGCTGATTGCATTTAATATAAAAGTCAACTATAATACATTTCCATTTCATTACAAATAACATGCATTTAAGAGTCCAAAAACATTAAATTCAGTGTAATATTTCCTAATAAATTCTCATGTAAAAATTGCTCAAGTCTATTTCACTTTCACAAGGGATGCCATATGTCTCTGAGCCAAAGCATTCAAGTGTGAAGTACTTGCTGTAAAACATATTCTCATTTTCTGGCATGCACACATTTGTGCCGTCCAGCATTTCTCTTGGCATTGCGCTGCCTCAGCATACTGTCCATATGGGAGACTTATACCAAAATACACCAAATTCCTGACAATTTAGCTTACATGTACATTTTACTGACCCCTAAATGCATTTGGACACTTAAGAAGTATATGTCAAAGAGGACAACTGCTGTGGGGAAAAGAACTGTGGGTAATATGAAGGCAGTGCAAGGAGGACAAGAAAGAGAGGTGCTTATGAATCACCCTGCCGTCTCTTTCTCAGAGTTATGGGCGCTTCACAGAGCACAAGGGCTGATAATAGATTGTGTGACTTCACATTACTCTAGGGTCAGCGGTCACAGGAAGAGGAAATGACAGCTAATCAAACACACGGCCTCATTCACTGCACTTCACACACACTCATGGCAGTAATCACACACTCATTACTTCAGCAGAACACATCACTGAGCGCCTTTATTATCTCTCCTCTGAGAGGCAGCGCTCCGGTCATTCTGTCAAACAGGGTGGATGCAACAAAGTTGAGTTTAATTGGAGATTGCAAGGTGACAAAGCAACTCTTAGGGAATTTAATTCTGATATTTCTATATATCCACTTTTTAATGTTCATTTGTTTACTGTACAAAATCATGGTAACAGGGTTGACATTTTATGACATTTTATGACGTGTGCTGAAAGAGTTATTGAAAGAGTAATGATGTCATGTCAGCAAATTATGGAAAAAATATTAGTATTTTTTTTCTTCATAATATATGGTACCATATACGGTAACAGGTTTAACAGTAACCCAGAACTGCTTTATTTAATTTTTTTATTTTTATTTTAACTCTACTCGCTACTGTTGAAAGTTTGGGGTCAGTACAATTTTTCTTTTATGTTTTTGAAAGAATTCTCTTACCAAGGCTGCATTTATTTTATTTAAAAAAAAATTAAAAACAGTAAAATTTAGAAATATTATTACAATTCAAAATAACAGCTTTCTATTTGAATATATTTAAAATGTAATTTATTCCTGTGATAAAAGCTGTATTTTCAGCATCATTACTCCAGTCTTCAGAGTCACATGATCTTCAGAAATCATTCTAATATGCTGATTTGCTGCTCAAGAAACATTTCTGATTATTATCAATGTTGGAAACAGTTGTGCTGCTTAAGATTTTGTGCACACCATGATACATTTTCGTCCAGGAGTCTTTGATTAACAGAAGGTTCAAAATAATAACATTTATTTTAAAATATATTTTGTAACATTATAAATGTTTCTACTCTCACCGTTTGATGCATCTTTGCTGAATAAAATTATTTAATATTTATTTAATATTTTAAATTATTAATTAAAAACAAATCTGACCACAAATTTGGAAAGGTAGATATTAAAAACGCTAGACTTTCTTTGCAATATTTTTTATTATCATTGGCCAGGAAACCTTGCAAAAACAGACATCATCATCACGATGAAAGAAAAAAAACATTTATAATAAATCTACTGGATTTATTTGTACATTTACGTGTTTAGAAAAATGTCTGCATTGACAACATGTCTGTAAAAGTCAACATTATCTATACATTGTTCATTTTTTTGCATATGTACCTCACTGTTTTGTACAATTTGTGGCATTGGCAGCCATAATGACATCGCTAGGATATGTCATAAGTTTCCAAGCATGACATAAGCACATTTTCCCCTCAATTGTTCCTTAGAAACAAAGTGGATAATGAATAAATTATATGTAATTCTGAAACCTACTGCTGTGCTGTCCAGTCAGTCAATAATGACTAAACAGACTATTATGACATCCTGAGGAAACTGTTTCAGACCGTCTCACTTAATGAGAACAAACTCAAATGAGCTTTATAACTAAGCACATATTTAAAAACTAGTGCTTATTAAACATGGAAATTAAGTAGACGATGTGCTTTTATAGATGAAGTTAATTCATACTGAAGGCAGTGTTTGTGTGAGGGGATGTTATCTGTTTTATTCAGCTGAAGGATCATCTGTTCACAGGTTAATTGAATTTCATCTGAGGTCAGATGTTTGTTTTAACCGGCTGTAATGTTTCTGTTTGACAGTTAGTCGTGTTGTGTTCCTGCAGGCGATGGCTGAGGTGGAGCTGCTCTCCACACCCCGTGATACTGAGATCAGCGATGTGACCTGCGACTCGTTCCGGGTCAGCTGGGAAATGTCCCATGAGGACGCGTCCCGGGTGACGCATTACTTCATCGACCTGAGCCGTAAAGAGGGCAGCCAGCACAACCGCTTCAAGCACAGAGTCAGTATCCGCGGTCATTCACACAGGAGAAAATACAGCCCTGATTCGCTGTCAGTGGAATTTGTCAACTTATTATGAACTTATTATAGGGACAATCCTCTCAGAGCAATCTGGGGTTAAACAAGGATGCAATAGTGAGGGTGATGATTGACTACTGACTGATTAGGCTACTGGTGATTGACAGCACTGGGCCCTGTTGACTTTCATTGTCAGAAAAATAATAAACTATTACTTTTAATAAACAATTTAAGTAGATTTTTGATAAGCAATTGAACCCAGAACACTTAAGGTATTTTTTTTTTTTCAGTAAAACAAATGATTGTTCAGGAGGTAGTCAAATTGACTGTAGCTAATTGGATTCAGTACAAACCACTGATCTATATATAATGTTCTCTATTATAGATCAGTGTGGTACAATCACACTATGAAAAACAAAAACAAACAATAAATCAACAAACAATAAATGCATTTTATGCCATGCATCTGAACCCTGAACATGTTTTGTCAAAAATTGTCCACTTTTGAGGCATCGCGAGTTCACGTTTTACTGCAGAAGCCGACACGCGCCCTTGTTGTTTAAAAGTGATCGAGGATGGATAATTTCGACGAACTTGATGAACCTTTGATATCTTCTTCAGGGCGAAAAAGGAAAATAAAAGCTGAAATGTTTTCACGGAACCTTGCAGAAGCAGCGCGTTACAATGATGAGGGAAAAGTTCTGTGTATTGCGTGTAATCACATCCATACAGTTTCAGCAAAGGATAAATGGATTTAGTAGCTCTGCTACTAAATTTATTTAAAGGGGTCATATGATGCGATTTCAAGTTTTCCTTTTAAAAAAGCATCATATGACCCCTTTAAAAATGGCTATCCCTGTACAGCTATGATCAGCTGTTCCTTCATCTTGACTGAGCTTTCAATGTTGTTACGGGAAAGGATGAAGCTGATTGGTTGGTTCTTGTCACATGACCCCCGCGGTGCACTTGCGGCATTCTGAAAAGTTTAAATGTTTTCATCTGGATGCGGCGCAGAAGCGCCTGGAAAAAATGAGCGCGTCGTGACCGCGTTGATTCCATTATGAGCGCGTCTGCCGCGCGTCTTCATTTGAAATAACGAACTTGAGCGCGCAAAAAACGTGATATGTGAATGGCCCCTAATTCAGTTTAGACCGTTTCCAAGAATGTTTAGCGTCCCCGTTATGAAAATGATCGCTGAGACGGTGGCGGAGTGAACGAGGCTTGAGAGAGTTGTGAGTGAGTGAGGGCGCGGGCGCAGCCTATTATAAGCGTTTTGGACTTGTCTTTTCCACTTAATATAACACTTTAGAAAGTTAATAAAGTAGGAAGTTGATAGTCTTTAGAGTCAGCGATATCTTTATCTTATCCTTTTTTGCAAAAGATTGGAAATAATTTAGATTTATTTTTATTTGTTTGTTTTTGTATCAATATCTGGCAACACTGCATCACCGGTGTTTTGACCTTAAGCCTCGTACACACCGGGACGATTATCGCGCGCGCTTATCGTTTTTCGACGTGTCTTTTGTGTTCATACCCTAGCAATTTTTGCAGGCGATGAGCCGAGTGAATGTGCAAATTCACTCCCTGACATTAGATGGCGCTTAATGAAAAACAGAAATACCCCGGTACCCATCGAATCCTATTTGATCTGCAATTCCTCTCCATAACAACTCCCTTTTATCGAGATTTTTGTAGTCGCTGTCGCGTTTGTCATTAAGCCCTTTGTGTTCAGACACCAATGAGACCAGCAGCTCTACATTCATCTTGCCTCTATGCATCTTCTTGGTCTACTTACTTCCTCTTCGTCGTTAGGTATCAATGTGTGCTCGGCAAGACCGTTTTGTGCTTGAGGGCCACCAAGCCGTGTTTTACTGTAACTTCAGCAGCTCCAGGCACGTGAACAAAAGCGCCAATCTCATTGGTCGGCCAATTTTTAACACGGCGCGTTAAACCAAAAAAACGAGCCCGAGGCGTTTTTTAAAAAACGACGCTTTTACACCTTGCGTTTTGCGCGTCGGTGTGCACACTCACATTGGCGCCCTATATGATTTATTTATTGATTTATGTATGATATATGATTTATATATTTATTTAGAATTCCAGCTAATTAGATTTCATGTAGCACTTCAATCGATCAGTCATGGAAGTCTGATTTGTTGATAACTTTTGACAACATTTAATCCAGGTGCGAAAATAATTCATTTCTAGCGCAAGAGCACGGAGAGATTTGCGAGTGCAAAGCGTCCGGTTTAGTGTGAGAGCAAAGGCAATCCACGTGCGAGCAGAGAGATTCGCGCTAGCGCATCATAGCAATGTACTTTCGCGCTACAACAGTGCGCTCTCGACATTTGACAGTAAAATAACACCATACATTTTACCAAAGATCTGGCATTTCTGTAACATGTTTGCCAAATTTTAAATGGAAACGCAAAGTCCATATGCAAGTGCATTTCCAATGTCTTACTAGCTAAGATTTTGTCATTTTGGAATAGCAATCAAAAAAATAACACATTTGCTATTCAGTTTTCTGTGTCCTGCTCCAACCCTTACAAAATTCTAATGGAATCGCAAGTGCTTTTGTCCTTTGACAGTCAACTGTCAATCAGTCTAGAGGGTTTATTGATATAGTCAGATAGTATGCCACGCCCCCTACTGGTGGAAAACAAAGCATTGTTAATTGCTTTCCTCCATCGCTATGAGGAAAATGGGGAATTTGGCAATTTTTGCAATAAAAAAGCATCCATATTTATTTTATCATTATTATTATTATTTTTCCAAAAATAAATAAATAAATACAAAATAAAATAAAAATAAAAAAATAAACAAAAGAAGCAAAATTTTTTTTTTTAAATGACGCTTTTACGCCTCGTGTTTTGCACGTCGGTGTGCACACTCACATTGGCGCCCATTGTTTAGTCACGAGGCGTTAAACGTCGCTTAAACTGAAAGTAATCAAAAAAGCCCATGGACAGGTTTTTGCTGACAGCAGGATAGGACATTCGGTAATGGAAACGAAAAAATTATCATGATATTATCTGTTATAAACGTTATCAAAAACAGTAGCATTTAACACTAGTACACACAGATCTGTAGAACAAGTAGGTTACAGAATGAAATGAAATACGCAAAAACTAGCCATGAAGAAGTCTACGCTGTCATTCAGTATAGTTACATTTTCACAAATCATGCTATAAACTTGCATAAAAGCACTAGACAAAGCTATTGTAGTTATGTATTGTTGCAATAAACAACTGATAAAATTATCCACTCTTAAATATAGTAAAGTATTAACACATTTTTTAACAAATGATTTAACACCAACCCGGACCTCACTAATTTTCAAAGTCTGGGTACGGCCATGACAACAACAACAACAATATTTGTCAGGCATCTACATTGTCATCTGAGGAGATTACAAAGAATAAACCAGTGTTTTTTTAAACTCTCAAACATGAAATGTGGCGTTATCTGCTTTTGCTATAAACAAACTTTTAATATATATAAAAAAAACATACTGTCAATGAACTTTAATTTTGTAAGTGCACTGCAAACTGCAGTTTGATTGATATTACTTGGAATGCACAATAAAAAAACATGATTCCTGAAAATAAATACAAAATGCAATTATCTGTTTTTGCACATAATAAACTATATATATATATATATATATATATATAAATGTAAAAGTACTGAACAACTATTTGTTTTAATTTTTTTTTTTTTTTTACAAATTATGAATTTTATAAACAATTTTTATGGAGGGGGTCAAATTGACGCTAATCCGATTCAGTACAATTAACCAAAAGTCACACTATGAAAAACAAAAAGAATCAATAAATGTTAAAACAGTTCAATTTTAACATTAATACTACACAAAATATATGTTTTAAAACGGCATATAACTTAATAACTGCATATATCTAATAGTATTTTTTTTTAATTAATTTAGTTTTCACAAATTATGAATTTTATAAAAAAGTATTGTAAATATTTTTAACGGGGTCAGATTTGACAGTAATTGGATTCAGTACAGTTCACCAAAAGTCACACTATGAAAAACTAACAAATAAACAAACGCACAAACATAAATGAATAAATTAAAATTAAGGTTACAATGGCACAATTTTAACATTAATACTTATACTCACACATGTAAACAATTATTTGTATTTTTTTCAATTATGAATATTATAAATAGTACTGTAACTATTTCTTTTAACAAAATAAGTAGAGCGTGGTGCTCGCAACGTCATGATAATGGGTTCGGTTCTTAGCAAAAGATAACATGATGAACTATTAAAAATGTCTTCAACGCAGTGTAAAACATCATAATCCTAATATAAATTTAATATGAGTATTGAAACTGCAGGCATGTTCATGACACAAAATGAGGAAAAGTCACAGAACTTCAAGAAAAACATCATAGATTAACCAGTATTTCCAACAACTCTAAAATCTATGCTAGTCAAATTGACCTGCAGTGTAATATCAGGGTTAAGATCTGTTTTCACGTTATATTTCTTTAAGCTGAACATGAGTAAAGGTGAAATAAAGCAGGTGCTGGAGAGGCAGATGGCAGGGCTGATATGGGTGGTAGGTGTGTTGGTAATGAGCACATCTGACAGCCCTTCAGGGCTACGGTGATGCTCACGTCACTTCTAATACAGGAGCACCAGAAACTTGACCAAAACTGCTGTGAGCGGATAATGACTCACCATAAACCCCCCAATCCCAGGCCAAGCACCCCTTTAAAAGCATGTATAGAACTAGGATATTGCTTTGAAAAAAACTCTTATTTAGTACCCTAGTAATTTGGGGCATCATGCATTTATTTATTTAGTTAATTAGTTAATAGCAGTCCTCGCCAATTGCACATGAAAATCTTTTTATCTAAAGTAATGGTTTCTCCAATCCCTGGCCAACCACTGCTTTAAAAAAATCAATCAAATTAGGATATTGTTTTGCAAAAATTTTATTTAGTACACTAATAATTTGGGGCATCATGCACCTATTGTTTATTTGTTTTTATTCTTTTTAAAAAATTTTCAGTAAAAAGTTCACGCCACCTGGACACTAAAGTCCACAACAGTGTTTAAAAAAATAGCCAAACAATTAAAAAAATGAATAAAGCAAACCAAAAAGAAAAGTAAAATTAGGATATTGTTTCGCATAAATAAATAAATAAATAATTACTAGTAATTTGTGGCATCATGCACCTGTTTGTTTATTTTTGAGTAGGAGTCCTCACCATCTGCACATGAAAATCTTCAACTATTTTATTTTATTTTATTATTTTGAGTCCTCACCACTTACACATGAAAATTTAGATACTGCTTTGCAAAAAATATATACATTTAGTACACTAGTATTTTGGTCATCATGCACCTGTTTTTTAAATTAATTTATTTTTTATTCCAAAGACAAATGCTATTATTTGTACAGAGATTGTATTTTTTACATTCGTAAACCCTCCCAAACCAATCCAAAACAGACTGCCTATTATAGATAATAATAATAATAATAATAATAATAATGATAAAAGAAAATTAAAATAAAACAAAGATGCGATATTTGAATAATGCCAACAAAAAAAGTAATTGGATACAATCAGGTATAATACGGTGTCATTTCACCTATTTTATATTTTATTGTTATTTTTTTTTATTTATTTATGTTTTACAATTTGTATTTCTTTATTTTTGAACAGTAGTACATATACAAAATTTAGATATTGCTTTGCAAAAAATACAAATTTAGTACACTAGTAATTTTGGGCATCATACACGTATTTTTTATTTGTCTTTTTTTTTTAGTTTATTTCTTTTTGAGTATTCCTCGCCATTTACACATGAAAATCTGCAGCAGTGTTTAAAATATATATATATATTTTTAAATCTAAAATAACTGTAACTTAATTATCAAAAATCCAACTAATTGACTTGAATGTCCATTCAAAGTCTGCTTGACTGAAAAATCCAAAACACCTGCGAGACTTAATTGTCAATTTAGTGCACTATTTAGTAAGTGTTAGGAGGACACTGATGAGATAATCAGAGCTGAATAAATTGTGTTGAGTTTTTAAATTCTTCCTGACAAAATGAAGCTATAATGTAGGAGTATTACCAGTATCTCTTCTGCACTCATTGGCTGCCAAAGATAATACAGGCATGAACTGCTGCTAAATTACATCTGATTTTGCCACGGCTCTAATATTGCATTTGCGGGTGAATGGAAAGGACTTGCTGAGGGGGTTGCTATGGTTACGCCCATCTGAGCATTTCATAATTGGTTATGCTTGTGCCTCCACAACAAGACTAATTAGCTGTGATCGAGCTCTTATATGTGGGAGGAAATACTTTACGCTTAGTGAAGTTTGAAAATGTCTTTCACCTCTCAGAAAGAAGATTCGTCAAACAGATAACAGGCGTAAGATTACTGCACTGGATGATACAGATGCGGATGTTATCTGCTCAGAAATCATATTGTCTCACTGATTAGGCTGCATGCACAATTATCAGGCAATTAGTGTTTCCCATGATTCGTTTTACTGGTAAACTGTTATCATCACAAACTTGATTTTATAACACTATAAATACATTATTAGACATATACTATAGATTAAATTAAATTGATTGCATTGCGGTCTATATAGTTTTATATTCACTTCTTATGTCTCTTTCAGTATGATTTGGTACAGTACTGTTGTTCTACTGTATATTGTGCTTTATAAATCAATTGATTTGATTTGATTAAACTATATACAACAAATAAATAATATTTTGGCCAGTATAAAGATACTTCTTTTAAATAACTCTCATATATACATTTTTCAGTCTTTGGTTGGTTCTTCTTCGTCTTCTTTTTTTAAATTTACAGTTTTCAGTCAACTCAAAAAAATCTAGCTAGCCTGTTATTTTATTATATTATACTATTATAATATGTATTATATAATGCTATGAATTAGCTTTTATTTTTATATTTCAGTTTTATTTCAAATATATCACAATTTTTAATATTTGAATGTGCTTTTGTCATTTTTATTACTTTTTGTTTTTTAACATTTCTATTTAGCTTTAATTTATTTTATAACAAATTTAGCTTTTGAACTTAAATAAACTTTTAGTTAGTTATTAAGGCGACATTTAAAATTTTTATTGAAGTTTTTTTTTAAAGTTTAAGTTTCTTCTAATACTCATATTTAATTAATTTAATTTCAGCTTTATTTCAATAAAAAAGGCATGACCTGATCTGGCTCCCATGTAGAGTCCATCAAATACCATTCATAAAACCTTTGAGTTTTTTTTCTTTAATTAATTTTTTTCGGAAATTTCTGCAGTGCAAATTTCAGTTTCAATCAGATCTCTCTTCTTTGGTCCATTTAAAAACTATATACAAAAATGCTGGAATACACTACATGACTTTTCAAATCTGAACAGTTTTTAAAACACTAGGCTTGAGGATCACACACTACCATACTTTATACCCAACTTGTAGGGGTTTAACAAACAAAAAAAGGTCAAGTATTGTAAATGGTTGGTTGTTCTCTTGAAGGCCGAACACAAACCCTTTAAGCCAACAATCAACTATCAGCGCCCTCTGGTGTTTGGCTTTTCAGGATGTCCCCACCAAGCTAGTGGCAAAAGCAGGACCTCTGCCAATGGCTGTGAGAGGCCACTGGTTCCTGAGCCCTCGAACAGAGTACTGTGTGGCTGTTCAGACCGCCATCAGACAGCCGGACGGAGACTATCAGGTGTCTGAATGGAGCCAAGTAGTGGAGTTCTGCACTGGAGGTAAGCAGAGACAGAGTAACAGAGATTTAAATGTATTTTCAGTGTTAAAATCATTCCTCCTGTGCCAGCTTAATATGCAAAGACAACTGACAAAAAGATTTTCAAAGAAAAGGGGTAAACACTGTGACTCTGTGGCTCTATCAAATCATTGGTCTGTTTGTTTAAGCAGCCCAACACAGCAACAGGCTCAACCAATGGTGTGAGTTTGAGGGAGGGGCTAGTTTTTTTCCCAACCAATAACAAACAGGAGGACTATTTGGGGAAACCTGTTCGGAAACAACCATCATTTCTGCACTTGGCACAAAAATGACACACTACAGCACTCTGTATGAAGTGTCATGATTATCTTCTTCATGATATTCTTCAAGACACAAATTTGCCATTGAATACTAATGCTAAAAAAATCTTGAACGAATGGCTTACGTATCGTTGACTGTGCATATTATGCGCAGATAGAAGACAACCAATTTGGACATGTTCTTTTTTCTTGCCTTCAATGTCATAAGTGCTCTATAGAAAGCACTTGTGTTTTATGTTCAATAGTGATGGTTTTAAATGGGTTCTTTTCTGCAGATTATGCCATGGAGCATCTCCAGCAGCTGTTAGATAAAGCTCAGGCTGCTGCTGGGAGGCTGCTCAGGTTCTCCGTCTTCTACCGCAATCAGAGTCCTGAATACTTCCATTATGTCAGGTTAGTGTCATCTGTCATCCTCAGTCTCTCTGCTGCTTCTACATATATCCTTCCTTGACAGCTCTAAGACTGCAGCGTCCGATTTATCTGCTGTGTGTTTTTGTGATTTGAGAATGCTAGTGAACTTGATATGAAATCAAAACAGACTCTATCTCCTTCATTCATGTTCCTTGTCTCACTTCGTGTAATTCTTCATTGCATGTTATTGCAAAAGTAAAAATGTTAGTCTTTATAATATTACATCAAAATATAATTAATATCTCGGCATGCATTTTCAGAAAAGCTGGAGCAATTAAAGCGGCAGATGACCTCTTTACTCATTAATTTAGACATTAATTATCGGAATAGATATCGTTATAGTTATTGTCATTTCTTTGAAGAGGTCTTTAAACCAAGCCTCGTCCTTCATTTTTTAATGTTGAATATCCTGTGTTCATCACATTTCAGAAGTAAAATGAGTTGCAAATACCACTTATGAAAAAATGGAAGTAGTGACCGGTATTTTCATCTGTATTGTGACGTACAAAAAATAGCAGGTTCAGTAACCTGGTTCTATGCACTGGTTGTTGGTCAGATGAAGGCAGATCTCAATGCAAGCTTGCAGTCAAATGTAAGGAAAGGGACAGGATTTAAGTGGCCTAAATTATTGGAGAAGTCCAGCATACACCACCAGAGAGAGGTTTGGAGCCTCAGAGGAAGATTGATTCAAATGAGTAAGGTTAAACAAATAAAACATGCATTGATGATTTGTTCATTTAGAAGATGAATTGCCTTTTAAAGGGGTCATATGATGCGATTTTAAGTTTTCCTTTCTCTTTGG
>NW_015544295.1:692773-699104 GCF_001515605.1 Sinocyclocheilus anshuiensis | reverse complement strand
GCAGTGTAGAGTAGTGCTTGTTGTTTGTCATTTCTCCGATCACAAATGCAGACATGGTTTTATGTTTACGCAGCGCGATACAACGCAACGCGGAAAAAGACAGTATACGTCATTATAATCCGTAATTATGTCCACACTGGATGCAACGAATGCCTCGTTTATAATGGGTTTTAATGTTTTTGTCTCGTCGCACCAGGACACGGCATCACAGTATGTGAGGGGCGTAACATTTCCGTCACACGCGTGAGGTATTTGGCCAATCACAACGCACTGGATAGCTGGCCAATCAGAGCACACCTCGCTTTTTAGAACGATGAGCTTTGTAAAAATCGACGTGTTTCAGAAAGGCGGGGCATAGAGGAGAAACAATAATGTACAGTATGTGGAAAATAATGTGTTTTTTGAACCTTAAACCGGATAAACACATTGCATTACACCAAATACACAAAATAATGTTCTTTTTAGCAACATCATATGACCCCTTTAATGTCAACATTTCAGCTTTGTAGTGTTTAAAATGACAGATTATTGATTATTCTACATCTCTCTACATAGGTCAGAGTGTGGAGGTGCAATGCTCCCATCTTTCAAAGACAACAGTGGAAGTCACGGCTCCCCCATCAACGGAAAGCTCCGCAGCGTCTTCCTCGGCTGCAACACAGAGTTCGACACAGGCCTCCCTCCCAAAGACTCCCCATACGGCCCTCTGCGCTTCCAAATTTCTGCCGATCGTGTCCTCACCCCGAGTACAAACCTCTACTTTGCTGACTTCTACTGCATGTACACAGCGTACCATTATGTAGTGCTGGTGCTGGCCCCTGCTGGATCGGAGGGGGATAGCTTTTGCAAGAGCCGCCTTCCACGACTGGACCTGTCAAGCAATCCCTTCCTGACATTCACGCCTGGAGACGTACCGGCCTTCTGTCACGCCAGTGACGTCATTCTGGAGGTGTTGTACACAGAGCCCTTGCTTCTGGAGCACGGCATACTCGCTCAGATCAGCGGCCATCACCAGCTCATGAGCCTTTCCACTGCGAATGCCAAAAAAGACCCGAGCTGTAAGGTGTGCAATATCAGTGTGGGCCGCTGAGCTGTGAATGGCAGCTCTCACTGGAAGTGCAACCGGAAACTGGACCATGAAAACCTCACTGCTCTGGAAATGGACCCAAAGTTCTGAATAAATCTGAATAAATAGTCACACCTATGAAAAGAGGTATTTGGAATTTGAAAATACACCAAAGGCATTGCACAAAAGAGGCAAGAATAAATAAAAATGAATGAGGTCATGATAGTCCGGCCACTTGTTATGAAACCAAGCCATATGATCTGTGAGGCAACTATTCAGATCTTAAAGAGACCGTTCACCCAAAAATGTTTCATCATTTACTCAGTCTTTTAAAACCTGTATATTTTAAAGCACCGTAAAAGTGGTCCATGATGAGACTAGTGTTATATTTTGAAAGTCTTCTGAAGCCATATGATAACTTGTGTGAGTCCACTTCCTTAAGACTAATCATATATAAAGGTTACATTATTGAATTATGTAATTGATTCTATTTATTTTTTGTATTAAGTCATTTGGGTTGTCACCTGTAATTAATTTGATGAGTCGTTATGTGCGTGTATATGCATAAATAGGTTACATTAACTGTACAGAATGCTTTAACATAGAATAAAACACTTCTGAAAGTTTCTGCATGTTACTTTTGTAGGTTGTCTGTGTGAAAATGATTGTTTCAGTACAGCTCTGACCAAGTTTTAGTGGTTTTGATGCACAAAAAAACAAAACAAAAAAACATTGCAAGAGGCTTATCAAACATAGTACTGCATGGGTATCATGGACCAAACCATCCACAGCTTTGCTTCAGAATTACATATCATAATAGGCCTTGACTTGTCAATAATTGAGTGCAAGTGAGAATGCTTGAGCTTCAAACTCCAAAAACTGAATGAAGTCGACAATATATAACAAATGGAAGAAAAACTGCCTGAAATTTAAATTTCCAAATAACATAAGTAATGTAATTCACAGCGCATATAACAGCCATTAAATCACTTTTACAGATGTTACAGATATTTGCTAACTAATTGGCCAGTGTCTGTATGTAATACATAATCTGATCAGGGTTGATTATGAACAGGCCATTCATAATCAGACTGAACAAGCACTGATTTCTAGGTCTGTCTGTCTGCAGCTGAGAGCAGGATTTATCTGGCACGTCCTTAAAACTCACATGATTAAGACAAATTACAACGCAAGCTCACAATTTCCCTGCCAGCAGAGATGATTTCTTTATGGCTTCTGCACAGCATTTTACGCAGCAGTGCTATATCTTGGAGGTCAAATGAAAGATCTCAGTTGAGTTTAGTTTTCCACTTAAAATGCAATGGTACCACAAACCTAAAACATCAATAAAAACCATAATTCTCAGATTAAAAAAAAAACAAAAACCTTAAGCTACATAAATCACATCTTCAGTTTCCAATCAGGGGTTCTCGCGTCAATCCAAAAACCTGGCAGGTACCAATCCTTGGAATTAATGGATTTAATTGGATTATATTTATAGCGTCCAAGTCAAAAACGTCCTGGGATTTGAATGAACCTCCTTGATCCTAGTTTGTGTCCCATGTGAAACGGTTTTAGCTCGTAACATTCGTCACTCAACTGGAGAAACAAATAGAATTTAAAATAAATACATCTCAGAGCATAACTTAAATACAAAGCATAGAAATTTGACAATTTTAGGTTGTCCTTGACCACAGAAACCTTTGATATAAAACCGCAATACATAAATACAAGCGCAAAAGACCAATCAGGATGCAAGTTCAGTGCGCTTTATTTTATTTAATAAATTCACTTTAAAAGTTTTATTAAATTACCCACCGTATGCAAGTGTTTTATAAACATGGTAAAGTGCTCAGTCTTACAGGATAAACGGCACATTCCTAAAATCGTTCATCTTTAAAAGTAGGCCTAGAAGAAAATATAAAAATTAGCACATTTATTCGATACAAATCTAAAAAATATATTTTTTTATAAACATGGTAAAGTGCTCAGTCTTACAGGATAAACGGCACATTCCTAAAATCGTTCATCTTTAAAAGTAGAAGAAAATATAAAAATTAGCACATTTATTCGATACAAATCTAAAAAATATATTTACCACAGCATGCAAGGTTTAATAAACATTTCCACAGTATATGAGATTTATACATGCTGATTTGCCAAATACATTTACATTTATAAAATACATTTGAGTGCTCAGAAAAGCACTCCGTTATCGTGGCACAGCAGACAGCATTAAGTTAGTCAGTAGTGCTAAACGGGTCAGAAAGCAGGTGACAAAGTGCAACGTTTGTAGAGTTTCAGGTTTGTTTGCACAAAAAGTGTTTAAGTGTCATTAGAAAACAGCAGTCACACTTCACACACATGAATGCAGTAGTTTTTGCCGTTATTATTGTCCCATTGAGCAGCACTGAACGCAGCGGGTAAGTAAGACACGCAGAACTCGATGCGCTCGCGCGGGTTTATCCGCTCAGGGACGCCGATGTTAAACTCAAACACGTCGGTTCCAGGTTCCCCATAACTCTGCTCCAGGTAACTACACGCCACGTCCTGGTAACTGCGCCAGGCGTCGAAAGTGATACGGATTTGCACCGCTTTCTCAAAACAAACGTTCTTGACGCGCACGGTGCCGAGGATGGAGCACCTGGTCACATTACAGCTCTCCAACGCCACCATACGTTCCTGAAGACGACTTCTGAACGCCTGGAAATCGCCACAAGGCTGCTCAAACCCAAGCCTCAACCTCGAAATATTATTAACGGTCTCTTTCAGTCGTGGTATTTCCACCGGTTCACGCGGGATTTTGTCCCCTTTCTCGGAGAACAGGCGCACCGTGATGAGGGAAAGTCCTCTGGCGTCCGCGAACGCGACGCGTTTTTCCCCGCGGCCTCTTTCGGCTGTGATGAGGCCTGTGGAAGGGGAGTGTCTGTACTCAATCACCGGCTGATGGGAGATGCAGGGCCTCAGGGGTTTGGGGGAAGACACGCCGAGCAGGCGGTTGATGTTGGGCGATCCTCTGCACCTGAAGCCCGAGGTCACCTCCACAGACCTCACAGAGACCGGCGGGCCAAACCGCGACATCACACTGGAGGTGCAGAAATACGACAAAATGAGGATTTCTCCACTTTACAACCTCTTTTTACAGGGTTCCCACACTTTCTGACCAATGAATATATGCGTTTTCAGACGTTTGTAATGTTTGCAGTGCACTCACAAAGAGTGAGTTCTAGCTGAAGAAGTAATTTAGAGCTGGGGTCTAGTATAAATATTGCCTACAGAAATTGCGATGACTTGTCAATAGCATTTTTAAAATCACTTTTAATGACTTGTCCAGGCCTGGAAACCACACTTTTGAAATATTTCCAGATTTTTCATGATTGTGGAAACCCTGGTCTTATTAATTATTAAGACCATAAACTTATTTTGCACAAGTCATCTTCAGCATAGGCTATAATACTGAAATTGTCCTTCAGAGTTCTTATTTCCTTTCCTCCCAAAGCGGTCACACACTTTAAAGTGAGCTGATGCTGTAAAAACACAGACATAAGTGGTTTTAATAATTTAACACATTTTTAACATTTTTGATCAAACTTGAAAAAAAAAAATCTTACTGTGCTTTCATTTTGATCATTGGATTATCAGATGAAATACTTAAAAAATATCTTCTTTTTCGTTGTTGTATTGAAGGACACTTGCACTACCTGCTCAGCTGAGCTTCAGGAAGCCTTGTGTGAAATCTTGCGTCACTTCATCTTTTATAGTAGATTGATCCCTCCTCCAAATTCAAGCCAATGAGCTTTGCAAAGACGGGATAGGACTTAACCAGCTATTTATGACCTGATCTGTGGGCTAAAGAGGAGGAGACTAAATCCTAAGGCAAATACATTTGGATACTTGACAAATATCAGGAAACATTCAGGTTGATGAATATCAAGTTAACATTAATATGAATGCTTAGGGAAAACAGCTATATTGTATTTCCTGTGTCCTTTATTTTTCTTTAATTAATTAATTAATTTATTTATTTCAGGTGACTTAAGTAGTTCTAAATAGTCCAGCGTGACAAATGAATTCATTTTTTAAGGTATAAATACACCATGTAGGCTCTCAACTAATGTAAAGTAAAAAAAATTATCTAACAAATAAACTTTAAAATAGCATATCAGTGCAAAACGTCACTATAAATTTTATTTATAGCCTATATAAGTTGATGTTTATTTGCTAAGTACATTTCTGTAATTTATTAGTATTATTTTTTGCTCCCACCATTATACATACATACATATATATATACATTTTTGTAAATATTTTATTATATCTTTTCATGTGACAACACTGAAGAAATGACACTTTGCTACAATGTAAAGTAGTGAGTGTACAGCTTGTATAACAGTGTAAATTTGCTGTCCCCTCAAAATAACTCAACACACAGCCATTAAAGTCTAAACCGCTGGCCACAAAAGTGAGTACACCCCTAAGTGAAAATGTCCAAATTGGGCCCAAATTTTGTGTGCGCCCACCACGATGATCTCTGATAATCCCGGGTTGCTATGGTCACGCAGGTTTGTTTACGCATTAAACTCGTGGCCACGAGAAAAATATGTGTTCCCTCAACATAAGAAGTTGTGGCCACGAGAAATGGATGTCGTTACCTCGACAAAATGATCTCGTGGCCACGACATAATATCACGTTCCCACGAGTTAATATGACGTTCCCTCAAATTAATATCTCGTGGCCACCACATATTATCAGGTTGCCACGAGTTATTATGTAGTGGCCACGACAAAACTAAGTGAACCGAACATGTCACCTTACGGGCACCGTAAAAAACAGCCAATATGGTGTCTAAAACGTAAGTCTCTTGATATTAACTTATTTAACTTGTTTATTGAACTGTTGTATAAAATAAATATCACATTTGTAACCATGCTTTTTTTTTATATAAAAAAAACAAACGGCACTCTTCGTGTGATATTGATTAACTGTATGAAATTATATAAATATATACATTTTCTGCCCCCTTATCTTGAATTATGTGATCATTCTTAATGCATATTAATAGACTGAATCATGCAGTGAAAGAACGCACTCTAAAAACGCACTAAAGCCTGTGTTGGTCTAACCAGACTTCATCACGTAGTCTCTTATGCGTGCACTAGGTGTGTTTTGTTTGGTTTTTGCAATATACTCGATAATGTCGGTGCCCAAACTCGGTCCTGGAGGGCCGGTGTCCTGCAGAGTTTAGCTCCAACTTGCCTCAACAC
>NW_015544295.1:689903-692530 GCF_001515605.1 Sinocyclocheilus anshuiensis | reverse complement strand
TATATATATATATATATATATGTGTGTGTGTGTGTGTGTGTGTGTGAATATATTAAATCATCTATTGTATAATTTTTTTTATTTTAATTAATTTAGTATTATTATTACAAAAAGGGCTTTCTGAATAAAGCAAAATGTAGTGACATGGTTAATTTACTTTACATAATGAGTGGCACTTATGTCATTTTTACTATTTCTGACAAATCTGGAAGGACAGTAATGATATTTCTATTTGATGCAATTTATGTAACAGTGAAATTAACATAATTATGCCTTAGGACGATGAGGAAAAGCATGAAAATCCTCAAGGCCATCTACCCAAACAACCCAGTGAGCGTGCTTTTTAACCCCATTAGGCTTTCATTCTTCATGCTTGAGCTTCTTTTACAAAGAGAGACAGAGCAAGAGAGAAAATGACCATAGCTGCCATATCAGACCTGCAGTTTGGCACGTAGCGTGCATGAATGTGGTTTGAACTCTTGCCAATCAGTGACTCAAAAACAGAAATGGCAAACTGACTCAGTGACAGTTTGCTTAACTAATTCTAGTTATGAGCAAAAATAACTTGGAAGGACAGAATATGATTATACCAATCATGGCACTGAATCAATTTTAAATCCAAGCCTATGCTTACACTGCAGTATGAAAATGTTAATTCTAAAGAAGTTTAGTTTAAGTCCACAGGGCCAAAAATGCCCATATATCCAAATTTATATTTATCGAATGTATACTAAAGAAGCAGATCTGGGCCTAAATATTGCAATATTTCACACGGAAGAGTCATATATATATATATATATATATATATATATATATAAACAGTATACAAATTTAAACAAGTTTAAACAAGTTTACAGATATATATATAGTCGTGTTACTGTGTAAAATCCCACTGACATGATCAGACATAGATTCTTGGCGTATTTTTTGGGAAAGCATCAAACTAAAAACAGTGCAGAGTTAAAATGAGATACAACTCTGGATATGACATGTCTGAGTAGTTTTTTTTTTTTTGGGATGGAAATGCATAATATTGAATTTGGCAGAAATGCACTGCTGTGCAGCTCTTTGAAATGCATGACTTCCAGCGGATCTGTGGGTGTCCGCAAAAATATCCAAGATCAGTGTTTCCAATCCTTTTTTGTCTCATGCACTCCTCAGTGAGACTCAAGAACCCCTTCATCATCACCAAACCTGAAACATGTTCATATGAACTCATTTAGCATCATCAGTAACACCATTATAATACTCATTATTGCAATGATTCACTTCTGAACTGAAACTGAAGAACAGAATCTCATTTTGTAACTGCATTTAGTTTGATAGCGAAATCCATGATATTTTTGGGAGAGCAGAAGTGATGTTTTATGTCCGTAATGCAAGTTTACAGATGTCTCGTTTGTTTCCTGATTATTGGTCGATGTGTGGACTTGCTGTGCCTCATAACAAAAGACTTCACTATTGATTCCAGTATTTGCACAATGCATTAGCCAATAGCTGGATTCTGACCTAGTTTGCGAAAACAGATGAACAGTTCTCTATGGTTTCTGCCAGAACTGATGATGGACGGTGTGGGCTTCCTGTCGCTCTAGGGGTAAAGGAAGTCACTATGAAATCGGAAGCTGTGACAGAGGCCAATAAGCTATCGTCGAGTTTACAAAAAACCCACGTTACCAAGAATTATGTTAATTGACGTCAATGAACTCTGGGTGTGATTGTCTGACAAAAAGTAAAGTATGACAGTGAATCTTATCAGCTTATTATTAAATGTGCTTTGAAGGGAAAGTTCACCTAAAAAATGCAATTCTGGCATCATTTACATGTCATTCGAAACCTGTATTAAAGGTTTTTTTTCTCAAGACAATGAAAGTCGATGGTTGGTCTTGACCCCACTTGAGTTTCATTGTATTTAAAATTTTTCATACAGGTTTGGAACGACGTGTAAATGATGACAGAACTAACATGTTTGGGGTTCAAATGACATTTCATAATAAATTGTTAAATATTGCTATAACTTTCATTGTATAGACAAAAACAGCTGACACATGACATAACAAACTGTGTCCACATAAGGAATAGTTCACCCAAAAATGAAAATGTGCTGTAAATGTACTCACTCTCAGGCCTTTCAAGATGTATGTGACTTTTTTCTTCAGTAGAACAGTAAAGAAGATTTTTATCGGAAACCGCAGTCCTTGGTAATTCATAAAATACAAGTTAATGGCTACCATCAAATTAATCCCCCTGGCTCCTGATGATATATTGAGGTCTTATGAAGTGAAACGATCAGTCTGTGCAAGAAACTAAACATCTACAACATTATTACACGTAATCCAGAGCCTAATGCCGAGTTCACACTGCACGATTTTCAAAGACGTCGCATCACTGTTGGTTTCACACTGCGTGACTATCTGGGGTAGCATTCAGTTGTTGCTGTGTTCACACTGCACGATGGAACGACGACAGGAGGTTACACACTGCATTACTTTACAATAGGAAGAATCGCAGACAGCTCTGTCTGGTGCAGGGTTGCCAGGTTTTCGCTACAAAACCCACCCAATTACTACTCAAAACTAGCCTGAAAATAGCCCAATTGCTTTCGAGGGGGTCCCCCAGTAAAATTCGGT
>NW_015544295.1:680801-689844 GCF_001515605.1 Sinocyclocheilus anshuiensis | reverse complement strand
CAGCGATTTCGCAAAACCTGTCGGCGAGTGAAAAATCGGGCTAAAATCGTGCAGTGTGAACTCGGCATAAGGCAACCGGCCAGTTCGGGAATTTTGCACAAGGGCGAAAAAATTTGGTCGCTTTCCAGTTGGTTTTCCGAATTCGCCATATTGAGCAACAGAAAGCTGCTTGGTTGTGAGACAATTGTGTGACAATTTACCTTTATTTGCGAAATTGCATTGACTGCAGTTTTACTCATTGTGTTATACCACTGATCTATTATAGTACATCTGTTACTCTACTCGTAACAACCAGTTTCCATTGCAAGTGTTGACTGATTCTGTCAGTTTAGCTGGGCACATTCCAGGATTCAGAGGTTAATCTTGATGTGAATCATGATTTTAGTTGAGATTCCCGTCTGTGTATCTGGCTTCAGTGAATCACACGTGAACTCGGCATAAGGCAACCGGCCAGTTCGGGAATTTTGCACAAGGGCGAAAAAATTTGGTCGCTTTCCAGTTGGTTTTCCGAATTCGCCATATTGAGCAACAGAAAGCTGCTTGGTTGTGAGACAATTGTGTGACAATTTACCTTTATTTGCGAAATTGCATTGACTGCAGTTTTACTCATTGTGTTATACCACTGATCTATTATAGTACATCTGTTACTCTACTCGTAACAACCAGTGGCCATTGCAAGTGTTGACTGATTCTGTCAGTTTAGCTGGGCACATTTCCAGGATTCAGAGGTTAATCTTGATGTGAATCATGATTTTAGTTGAGATTCCCATCTGTGTATCTGGCTTCAGTGAATCACACATTTCATAATACCGGAACTACAATAAAAATACTTCCAATGCTGGTTCAAGCGTGTAGGCAGAGGTTTCAACATATAACCACAGGTGTATAATTTACGTAAACGCCAAGGAATGATCATGTACACAACACCGGAATGTTAGAAAGGGTCAGCACAGGATATGGAGCAATAGGTGTGTTTCTCAAGGTGGAATAGGAGTGAGATTAGGCAATGTTAGGTCACCATGTGAACGCAGGGCATATGTGTGATTTCATGAGAACTGATGGCACTTGTTGATTTAAATAATAATATTGAATAAATAATTTTAACTCATAATTTTGGACCCACTAAATTCTGGGCATTTTAATCCTAACACCTGGCATATGAAGTAACAAAAATCTGTTTGTTTTTTTTGTAAATGAAAAATCTTATTTTATTAAGAGAATATGGAGCTAATTTTCATAGGAAAAAACACCTGTTTTATTCAGAGGCCCAAACTGCAAAAATATGCAATCTGGTGTAGACATTATATGACCAAAAAGTCAAATATTCTGATAGCTTTTGTAAGTGTAAGAGGCTGCTTACATAAAATGCATAAAAATATCAGCTGCCACTCTACATCTCCCAATAATCTCTCAATATGATTTGCTTAGTTTTAAGATCAATTTTCTGTACTTTTAATTATGTGATCAAACATATAATGCATTGCAAAACAATGATTGGGAGATTAACAAATCCTCAGAAGCCTAATGGATCATAGTCAAAAGATACATTTTAAGATGATTTTTCAGAAAATTCATAATCAAGCAAACCTAAGTTGCTTCAGTCCAGTAAGTGTTCATCTTGAAATATTATGAATAATATAAAAGTTAGTCTTACATTTATTTTATAAAAATCAGTAACTAAGATTTCACAGCAAAAAGACAAAGCTCAACATGATGGACCGTTTTACAATTATACTAACAGGCCTTTGACAGGTTTTGATCATGTTGGTAAATTGAAGAACATCGAAATTTATGTATCTAACATGATACACTAGGCTATATAGTGTTATTAATAACAGATTTATTTATTTTTTTAAATTAGACAATATTAGAAATACTGCTTTAGTCTTCCTGAAATTGAACTTTTAAACTACTTAAGGCACTTAAAATGGTGGTACACAAAGCAAAGCAATAAACATTAAAATGCAGATTTTCTTTAAATATTGAAACTCTTTGAATATATAAATGTTGGCATGAGAACAGAATGATAGAATTGTGATTTAGAAACACAAAAACAGGATTTTACTGAATAACTCCTGTAATAAAATACAAGATACACACGGCTGACCCGGTTTACTTTCAAGTATGTCGCTATAATTTTTTTTTTTTTTTTTTCTGGAAACCGAGGAACGAAATTATTTTATATGGTAACTGACATTATGCCATATATCCTGTTGGCAAACTTAAAAGAGTTTAACATGCAAGACAGATCATTTTAGCAGCTAGATATAATACACTACAAAACATGCAGCAGGCAACACAAAAAACCGAGGACCAATATAGAAACATAAATAATATAATTTTATTCTAACACACCAGCAAAACCCCAATGGCCACTTAAACAACCACATACGTCCAAACCGACAACTTCCCACTTACAGAGAAAACCACAGCTTCCGTTTCAGAGCAAGAGTGTCAGGTTCACCAGTTTCTGATCAGACTGAGCTGTCAATATGTGATGAAATTCTGCTGGACGTCATCAACAACTCAAAACAATCCAGATAAACATCCATTCAGAATATCTGTGTTTTGTTACATATCCATTTGTCAGAATACGTCAAAGATTGGTTTTTCTTTTTTTTTATAGATTAGTACTCAATACTCAATAATAATAATCCATACTGACATTTTAAGTCAGTGTCATGATGAGAATTAGGCATTTTAAGATAGAAATGCTTTTGGATTCAAACATATGGATGTGCTCAGGGTCCAGACAGGATCTGTAAAGGTGCTGAGAGGCTGACAGATGTTCACAGCTGGCCATCTAGCATGTGCGGATGAAGTACACAGGCGATCTGTTCCTCTGTGGCGTCTTCATTCAGATCCTGAGGCTCTGCAGGTTTAAATGAGTTGCACTGCACCGCTGGCCACTAGAGGCGCTATAGTACGGTAACGCATCAGGTGCTGCGAACCTTCGTCCAAGTCCACAACGTACTCCCTGAGAGAGACGACAGCAAAGATGTCCAAATAAATACGGTTTAGGAATACATTTATGAATTTGCTCATTAAAATGAACAGGAATGCTGCCCCCTATAGGACATAGTAAATTTTGATAAGAAAATCCAAGGCATTTTATTATAAGTATCATTCAGTTTAGTGTTTGGTTATGAGACAGCAAACACTGTTCCAGAAACTATTGCCCTCTCCTGCCCACAGGCCACTGCCCTCTCACACCACATCCTAACTAGGCTGTAACCTGATTACTGGATTATCAGATTAGTGATCAACAGGTATGGGTTTGATGGATTCCCAAACTTTGTGTGTGACTGCTTCGAGCTGCCGTTCTTACCTCTGCTCATCTGTCTCGGGCTCCACCAGGATATTCTCCTGCCTCTCTTTCACTCTCAGGAACACAAACGAGTCCAGACACGGCTCAGGAACTTCACACAAACAAACCCATACACCAATTAAACAACAACCACTGCCACCAGATAAAACCATCACAATTACAGCATTCCATTCCATTTAGGTCTAGATTGAAAAATGAACACTACTGTTCAAATGTTGGGGTTGGTAAGATTTGTTTTAACATTTTTGAAACTCATGCTCACCAAGGCTGTATTTATTTTTAAAATGTATAAAAAAAAAAAAAAACACTTGTAAAATATTACATATTTCATATTATCCATGCTGAAAACTGTTGTGCTGCTTAATATTTTTGTGGAAACGGATACATTTCTTTCAAAATTATCTAATGAATAGAAGGTTCAAAAGAACAGCATTTATTTGAAATAGCAATTTAAAGTCTTTACTGTCACTTTTTCATCAATTTAATGCATCCTTGCTGAATAAAAGTATACATTTCTTTCCAAAAAAAACAAAAAAAAACATTAGTGTATATGCTTTTCTGATCGGTTTCTTTATAATATATATATATATATATACGGAGGTGCATATATACTAGGGCTGTGTATCCCCAGCAAAGCCACGATACGATACGTATCACGATACATAGGCCACGGTACGATACGTATCACGATACAGGACTGCACTAAATTTCACCAAAGCAGAATTTAGTAAAGCAGCTATTTATCAAACACTGCACACTATAGTGCCATTTCTAACTATTGGCAGAGCAGGCAGCTGACCTCTGCATTATGAAGGGCCTTCATAACTGTACCACAGTACAATATAGGTAATGACATGACTGCACTGAATTTCACCTCAGCAGAATTTAGAAAAACAGCTGTTTATTAAACACTGCTTACTATAGTGCCATTTCTAACTATTGGCAGAGCAGGCAGCTGGCCTCTGCATTATGAAGGGCCTTCATAACTGTACCACAGTACAATATAGGTAATGGCATTAGGGGTGTGCGATATATATCGTCTGCGACAATATCGTAATTGTTGTTTTAATTATGTGCGATAAAAATCATATTTACATTGCTGGTAGGTTATCATTGCACAAATTAACACACTCTCTACGATTAAAAAATAAAAATAAAAATGAGAAGAGTTCTAAACTAATGCGTTGTCTTCTGTATCTAACGCACACACACTCAGTCACTCACACAGATCACGTTGCGGCCGCCAGACATTCAGGAACAAACTTTTTAGCGCTGCCCCCGCAATTTTATCAACTAAATAGCTTAATCACTCATGAGCTACATTATCTTTCTCAGCAAGGAGCTGGTAACATAGTTGTTTCTAAAGGAATTAAAGCCACAGCTTCACTGTTAAAGTGGAGATCGCTAAACTGCAAGCTAAAACTAAAACCGCTGTTTTCAGAAAGCAAGTGCGTTTATCCACAGTGGAGAGACTGCGTGTGCACATGGTTGCCAGGTTGACAAAGATAAGTAGCACATTTAGCAGATATTTCCGTATTGCAAGTGTAAAGCTCTGTTTCGGGGATTATGTCTCTTTATATCAGGCAACCCAGTGGTGTTCCTCTGCGGCCAGATTAAACCTTGTTGTAGCCTATATATTATGATCTATTCATTATTTTTTAGAAACCTCGCACTTTTCTGCTCAATTTTAAATGTTGTTCTTGTATTCAAATTAAGCGTGGTCCACTGCTGCACACGTGCCACAATATCTGTATGGATACTCGTATCGTCAAATCTCTATGACTATACGTTGTCGTATCGATGTATCGAACACAGCACTAATATATACATGCACACTCTGGGCTGGTTAGACTCGATTTAGATGTAATCATCATCCAGGAGTTATAAAATATATTAATTTTATGTGACTGATTGGGCTGTGGAAACATCTAGTTTTTCACTCTCAGAAAAAAAGGTTGAAAAGCTGTGACTGGGGTGGTACTCTTTCAAAAAGTACACCTTTGTACCTTATTTACCACCTCAAAGGTACATATTAGTAGTGAAATGGTACATACGACTAGTATCTTTTGAAAAGGTACCGCCCAAGAGACAGCTTTTGTACCTTTATTTATCCAAAAGAACGGATTACGATATTATTTAAAAATATATGTGATTTTTTTCATAATTGTGCAGCCCTACTGGGAAACAACTTGCTGACCTTGACTTCTAGTATTTTCTGGCTAGTAAAATTTTGGAAAATACAAAAATTTACTGAAAAATACACTAATAAATATACATCAAACAAGAAACAAAGTAATGTTGGTTAACTGTCTACTATTCTTAAAATATCAGTTTAAAACAATAAGAAATGTTTCTCACCAGCCTTCAGCATGTCAATGCTCTGCAGGTTCGGGGGCATGTGTTTCAGAGCCACGTTTCGGAGGTACACCTCTGTGTTGGCCAGATACCTAAACACACAACATATAACATTTGGAGACCACACACACACACACACACACGTCGCAATGTGCATTATGTGAATTAGATGACAGAAACACAGGCAAAAACACTCAAAATTCTGCCCAAAACTGTCATTCTCAAAGAAATTAAAAGAATGTTCTGGATCTGTTTGTACTTTACCACACTGTCTGCCTGATACAGACAACAGAAAGGATTCAGAATGAACTCACTCTTTAGCGAAGGCAAACTCTTCAGGGGAAAGAAATGTAGGATCTCTATCAGCACGTGACTTTTCTTTCTCCAAAACGTGAGGGAAAAACCTCTCTATCTGCAGACGAGACGACAACCATATATGTATATAGATAACAGACCTACAGTGCAATTTACCTTTGCTTCACCTCAAAGCACACAGGATGCTAAAGATCATTTCTAGAGCAAAAAAACATCTTAAAACCATCTATAAGGACAGCTAGATATTTGACAGGGTCTAGACTCATGTAATTCATGATCTACCATAACGGTGTCTGTGAGAAAGACACGTATCCGTAAAGTTACTCCAGAGGGAACTGTCTAATGTGTGTAATATGTGGAGTTGAAGTCACTTTGAATACAAGCAGCAGTTAAATGATATTGTAGTCGTGTTCAGGATACCTTCTGGAGTCTTGAGCGCAGGTAGCTGCTCAGAACAAAGCGGATGCGATCGATCTCCATGCGATGCACACTGGCCTTCACATCACCTTTCCTCACCCGCTGCAGATTGTCCTCCTGCGTACACAAATAGCAAGGACTAACTGATAAGAAATTTAAATGTATAAAAAAAATATAGTAAATTTATGTAACTGGCTGTGGAAATATTCTGGGGGGGTTCCTCACTGTAAAAACTAATTAAAGTTATTTAAATGACTTGTTTTAAATTAATTTTGTGATTATTTTAGCATTATTGTGCATACATATTTCAAATTCTTGTATAATTATGATGACACAAACTGTTTTATGTTTTTCATGTTATTTGTTTTAACTGGAAAATCAAGTGACTAAAAGGTTATTATAACTGGAAAAAACTGATTAAATTAAACAAAGAAACCACATAAAATAATTAGCTTTCCAGTTATAACACCCATATTCTTTCCCCTTTAATCGAAAACCTTGATATTGGAAAAAAATGCCAATTTTATTTGTCAGCTACCTAAATATAACATGCAATGTTTCACCACTGTAAAAAGCACTGAACACAGATCCATACCATGTGTGTGATCTGCTCCATCACACACTCCACCAACTCTGACTTGTTCTCCAACAGTTCTGGAGAAAACTTCTCATTCAGCCAAGCCTGAAACACAGGAGACTGACTGACACGCATTCAAAAACACTCTTCCTGATATCATGTGTCTGCTCTGCAATAAGACTCGTATTATAGACCGTATCTAATGCATGCTTTTATTTTTCAAATGTATTGTTCCCATGATGTGCAGCACTTATTAAATACTAATAATACTAAAGTTTGAGCATAAAAACATCAATTTGATTGAATTTCTGTTTCATACTGAAACATTTTGATGATTTGAATTTACTTTTAAACGCTTGAAATTGGTTTTGTAGACTAAAAACAACTTCTACACACTTTTACATTTCAGTTCTTTTTCTGCAGTTCTTTTTAAATGTATTCATCAAAGAGTCCTTAAAGTTTCCACAAAATATTCAGCAGCAGAACCCGTTTTTAACATTTATAAGAACATTTATTAAGCACCAATAATAAATGAGCAGCAAACATATTTCATTACACCAAATACACAAAATAATGTTCTTTTTTAGCAGCACCATATGACCCCTTTAAGTAAAACGAGTTTCTGTGTTTTATCATAGTTTTGATAACTTCACTATTCCTATAAATAATATGCAAGGATGTGTCCAAACGTTTGACTGGTAACGTTACTGTATACTTAGACTTTATTCTTTATTTGTAAGTTTCTTTCATCTTAAGAGTGGTGCCCCTGCGCTCTTCTGAAAACACATTTCACGGTCAGTATGGTTGGAGCACCCGTTAGATGTCTGACCTCCTCCAGTCTGGCGATGAGCTCCGCCGGGGTCATCACCTCCTCCTGGCCCTCCTCTCCTGCGCTCAGATCACTGGCGTCTGACATTCTCACACGCTGTGCCACAAACAACAGCAGAGACACTTTAGCAAGCTAGCTGTACAGGGAATCAGGGAATCAGATCGGCGACTGTCTACAACACTCCTGAAAACCAAACGGCAGAAAGAGCAGACTTCACAAGAACCGCGAAATTAAATCAACAAACTCAGCGCTGTTTACATTCTAACGCGCGTTCATTGTGGAATCTTCAGAGGAGGAATTTCGCGCCAAAAACCAACAACGTGTCGCCGTCATGACGTCAGCGCGTGCTCTGACCAAAACGAAGACGAGAAGAGAAGCTTACATCCAAACTTACAGAAAAACTCATAAATAAGTTGTAGCTTTTATGATTGTAAAATGATTGTATAACTGTATGTTTTATATTATTAGTATTATGTTTACTTATTTAATTACCTTTTAATTTGTATGTATCCCCCACATGTTCTTGTTCTAATGTTTGTGTATCTTTTTGATATTGTTACTAAAAAATAATTTTAAAAAATCAAACATAAAGACAATAAAAAATACGTTTTTTTTCTAGCGATATACTGTATATTTATATAGCTAATAGTATTAATAGTTAATCATATATTAATATATAATTTTAGTTCTCAATCAACAAGATTTAGACAATTCAGATTTTGTGAAATTAGGTGGACATGCAATATATAAGAGGCTGTTTGAATAAGAATCTCAGCATTTGTGAATTTTACAAATTACGTTGTTCGCTGTTGCTTTGTTATTTTTCTTCTTTTCATTCCCCTCCTTCTTTATTACAGTATACTGATGTTTACTGCCGGATATTTTTCTCCAGTGCCACATTCTGCACCAGTTATTGATATTAAACTGTGAAAGGACTCTCATTCCACAATTCTGTCATTGTGGACACCAGTGTTGGAGGTAACGCATTACAAGTAACGCAAGTTACGTAATCAGATTACTTTTTTCAAGTAACTAGTAAAGTAACGCATTACTTTGTAATTTACAAGAGAATATCTGAGTTACTTTTTCAAATAAGTAACGCAAGTTACTTTTTTTTTTCCAATTTATTGATTGACAGCTCTCCTGTCCCCATGTTGAGAGAAATCAGATGTTACTGTAGTTCTAAAATAAATATGAATATGCATTAATTCATCTCACTCAC
>NW_015544295.1:659115-679248 GCF_001515605.1 Sinocyclocheilus anshuiensis | reverse complement strand
AGTTACTTTTTTATGGAGTAACGCAATATTGTAATGCATTACTTTTAAAAGTAACTTTCCCCAACACTGGTGGACACTCTATGTGTACACTGTGCATTGTGTATAATTAGTATACTGTGTGTAAATGTGAGCATTGTGAATTAGTGTACTACCACTTAGTGTGAACTAACTGTATTGTATTTTGTACATTTTAGACATCGTTTTAGACCGTCTCCACATGACTGTAACCCGAGATTTAATTTTTGTTTATTGCTTATGTTGTTTTCTAAATAATAATAAAATGCTTTAATAATAAACTATTAAATAATTAAATATTTGTATAATATTAATAAAATACTTTAAGCATTTCTGACTAAATAAAAGTTACTCTTTTTTTCTTGTTTGAGTCGTGACAGCTGGGGCACACTCCAGTCCAGTAGTCTTTCAGTTGGTTTGCCAACCGCCAATAAAATTTAAAGAAGAAGAAGAAGAAGAAGAAGAAGAAGAAGAAGTTGTTTGAGTCGTCCAGACCGCTAGATGTCGGCATTGCGCTCTTCATCTGAAGCGCACAGCAGCTGTGGCGCATGCGCAGTTGTTCATCAGGAAGAATGGCGGCCAGGCTCCTCTTGAGATCAGCGACCCGTGCTGCTGCTGCTGTTTACAGCCGCCAGCCTCTGCCAGCTCAAGCTCCAGTCAGGGGACTGGCGTCTGGAGGTACAGGTCGACCAATGGCTTTATTTTGAGTGCGTGTTTGGACGGTTTGCGCTGAAAAACACAGCTTAGGTCGAGAGTGATATCGCCTGTTTGAGTAGCAACAGCATCTCTCGCCCAATCATACAAATATACAGTCAACTATATATATAAGTTACACACACACGGGCTTGAATGCAACTGTTGCATCATTTTTGTCGCAATGCTTCATCGTTATTTCCTCCTTGAAGAGTTGTCCGTGTATTCGTACTAAGTCTAATCCTCTTACTCGCTGTCATCCTATTTAACTTGGTCACAGTTGCACTTGCAGGAAATAGAAATAGTTTGTTGCATACTAACAATAATGGCAGGGGAAAGATTTGCGTTTCATGCCAAATAGATGCCAATTTCTGCCACAAAAGCCAAAAATGATTTAGTAAACCATAATTGTAAGATTAAGCAAAGAAAAATAGAAATCATGAGATAAGTTCGAAATTAGCTCTTAATTTTGAGTCGTAATTATTACAAAAGCCATAATTATGAAATGCAAATGTATAATTAGAGGACTTGAAATTATGACCAATAAGTAGATATTTAATTTATGATGTTTTATGTCATAACTATACAATATAGACCAATAATTATAACAATCCTTTTGTCATTGAAATAAAGAACCTTTAAGTAGGTCGAGTCCAATGATTTGCTAAAAAAAATGTGTGGAAAACAACCACAAAATGCTTGTGGAACATCAGTACACCTAGCAGTTGTGGTCTGTAATATGATTAATTTGTGAGCTTGTGTTCAGGCATCCCCACAGATGATGAGCAGGCCACCGGTCTGGAGAAGATTGTGTTGGAGGCATCCAAGAAAGGAACTGTTAGTGTCTTGTAACGTGTTCTGTTGTGGCTTCTTGTGAAATAAAGAGTGCTGTGAGAGTTCAGAACAATCAATGCTGTCTTCTCCACTAGGATCCGTATAACATCTTGAAACCGAAGGAGTATGCAGGCTCCAAACAAGACCCGCACATCGTCCCCTCCATAACCAACAAGAGGATTGTTGGCTGTGTTTGTAAGTGATCGTATCATTTAACCATCATTTTGATTTTAGTAAAACTCTTTGTTCATCCTTGTCTCTCATTAATAAATATTGACACATTAGGATGTTTACTTACTTTAC
Organism: Sinocyclocheilus anshuiensis; assembly: GCF_001515605.1. NCBI lineage: Eukaryota > Metazoa > Chordata > Actinopteri > Cypriniformes > Cyprinidae > Sinocyclocheilus > Sinocyclocheilus anshuiensis. Next base: position 677,403 of record NW_015544295.1, on the reverse strand, counting down.
TTAACAATGGCAGTGCTGACTCAAAGGCTGCTGCAAATAAAGACCAAAGCTAACTAGTCTACTCCTCCTCTTTTAGTCTAGTATGTGTTTGTTATCAGTATGAGCCATTATAACAACCTAATGATATTTGGTCAAACCTGTTAACCTGTGTGTCTTTGTTTTTTGAAGGTGAAGAGGACAACACTGCAGTGGTTTGGTTTTGGTTGCATCAGGGTGAGGCCCAGCGCTGCCCAACCTGTGGCGCTTACTACAAACTTGTTCCACACGAGTTACCCCACTGAAATATACACCGCATATGAGGCCTAATCACTCTCATACTGACTCGATCACCATAGTCAGACTTATGCACAATCTCCTCTGCTAATCTCTGTTCTGAAGAATAGAATTGCACTTTATAGGCACCTAGTTAGTTCTTTCTCATTGGTTGCTTCACATAAGTAGATCTGCAAATCTGAAATGCAAGATTTGGCAGTGCTTTCCTAATTGTGAATGTTGGTTTATTATTATTATTATTTCTTTTTTTGAGTAATAGTTTACATGCCCTGTTCTTTGCTGTGCAGTATCAGCTGCTTACACATTCCAAACTTTCCTTAGAAATACAATGCATTCCTTGCCCTGTTACATAAATGAGCTATTACTTAAAATTTACAAGCATTACAGAAGTTTGCACATTCTTGCAAAAGAGATAATGTCTACAGACTGTCTTTGATTTTTCAGTGTTTAGACAAAGATAGTACATTCCCAATTCTGTGGGATCCAAAATATGCTCCATTTACTTTGAAAGTGTTGTGATTGAATGCTCTACCTTGTTGAACTTTCCTGTAAAATAAATGTGGTGTTTCAACACTTATGATGTGTCATCTCATTGCTAGAATCTTTGCAGTTGATTTACAGCAAGTGTCTTGAAGACCTGAAATTATCTTGACAAATTTATTTTAAACAAATATTTTTTACATTCAGTCAGTATGCAATGTACAACTATACATTACAGACATTTTTCACATTATTGGTGCGCTGTCAAACGCATTGATCTTGTCAAGTGCCTTGAGACTGTAATATAAATGTTAAAAAAAGAAAAAAAAAATGTTTAAAAACAATTTCTAGGATGTACCCTTATGTGAATATTCCTTTTTGAACCAGACTAGCCCTTTATCAAGATATGCAAGAAACTTGATTATTTACGCTGGACCCTGAATTGTACCACAAAATAATTTGTATTCATTAGAAGAATGGCATTAAAAAAAATTGTGTATGCTTATTCCACATGAACTAGGAGGCTATTCTCTTTTGCAGATATAGGTACACTGATGAACATATCAACATGTAACATTTACATTTTAACTGCATTTGGCAGACAATTTTCTCCAAAGTGATTTACAACAGTGCATTCACTGCTACATTTTATCAGTATTGTGTATACACTGGGAATTGATTCCAAAACCTTGTCGTTGCACGTGCCGTGCTCTACCAGCTGAGCTAGAGGACTTTGTATGTAACAGTCTTTCAGTTAGCATTAGTTTTTCAAATCAACATTAAACACTTTGCAACCCATTTTACTTCATGTAAAATTATCCTGAAACTTGATCATGAAAATTGACTTGATCCTTCAGTATCAAGAGTTTGTAGTTAGTTCTAAAGGAGTCTATTAAGAAAGTGAACGGTATCAACTTTGGTTTCACGCTGACCTATAGACCTGAAGAATAACAGAAGGCTAGACTGTAAGGACCACTCATTTCAGAATAGTTCAGTATGGCTGCAGGCCTGCCATGTTGTACCCAGCAGGTGGATGCCAGATGGGTAACGGGTAAGGATAGGAGGGCAAAGCAGCCTGGTAGGATCCAGTAAAGGGGTTGCCCATTGGCGGGCAATGCATAGAGTGAGTCTGAGCAGGAGGTATTGTTAGATGGCTTGGAAGAAGGACCGGTTGAAGAGGTAGAGCCTTCAACTGTTCGGTTAAGTCTGCCCGAGGTCTCTCTAAGGTTGGCATGTAGGGCATTGTTAGACTGGCATGAGGGTGGAAGAGGAACTGCTGGGTAGGCAGAGGCAACACTGTCTTTGCTTTCTCTTTCCTATCCATAATGCGATGTGGAGAGGCTACTGGTATCTTCTTCAAGTAGGATTCCTCAGTGGTGGGCCGCTTTAGGAGGTGCTGGGGGTAGGACATAGGCGGTTTAAAAGTGGGCTGTAGTGACACAGGCCTGCAGGGGTCTCGTGGTGAGACCTTGTAGAAGCTGGAGGCATGAGGGACCCAGCAGGGTTTGGTGTATGCAGGTGAAGGCAGCCTGTAGGACGCAAATCTGGTGGTGGATTTACCATCCAAGGTCCATGGTGAAAGACTCCTCTGGGTCTTTTCGGAATGGGGTGGGCCACCTGGCGGGAAATCCCTGTAATGGTAGCGGTGATAGTTGGCAAGTTCTTTGCTGCTGGGGTAACATCCGAAAGGCTTGCAAACTCCGGTGCTAGCAGCCTTGGACATGGGCAGAGTAGACAAACGAGAAGGTGTCTTACTTTCGGGTTCTTTGGAAGGAGACGTCGTCACGTCTATACAGTCCTCAGAGGAGACAGAACAAGGAGAGGGGCTACGGGACAAGGAGCCAGACGAAGAGGAGAAGGGGAGGGGTGAGCCATCAGAAGAGTGGCGAGTGCGAGTAGAAGAAGGACACACAGGAGACTGGGAAGAGTGGGATAGCTGAATAACAGAGGGTCTCTCCAGTTCTGCACCGTCCTCCAAGGCGCCAGAGACAGGGATGGTCAGGCTAGCCTGGGCCAGACGCTTCTTCTTCTCCAAGGGAGAGATCACCTCAGTTGGGGTAGGAGTATGAAGGAGAGAGATCTCTCTAGAACAGGTGCCAGGGTGGGGACCGTGGACAGAAACTGCGGATGACTGATCAGAGTCCAGGCGATCGGAGGATGCCAACCATGGACTGTGATGGGAGCACATGCCTCTCTCACAGTGATGATCTGATCCCATTTTCTCCTGTGAACAAAAGGGATATGCTTCAGGACAAGGAGCAGACAGATACATCTCCACACATAGGACATTTAGAGATATACACTATTCATCAAATTGTTGTTTTGCTGGCAATATAAAAGCATAAATATATATAGCATATATAAAAGGCAATATAAAAAAAAACATTGTGAATATCGTGGAAGTTCTAATGTGCCTTTTATTTGGCCATTAAATTTCCTATAGCATGTCATTAGACTAGCTGATTGACTGTGACCCATCCTTCTCCCAAGACTTGAATATGGGAGCATTTAGACCAGGGGTGTCAAAATCATCTCCTGGAGGGCCACAGTCCTGCAGAGTTTAACACCAACCTGCTCCAACACAACTACCTTAAGTTTTCAAGTAATCCTGAAGACCTTAATTAGCTCCCTGTTGAAAAAAACAGCATATGCTGGTTAGGTATGTTTTGAAGCATGGCAGCTGGTTTAAGCTGGTCCTTAGTTGGTCATGAGCTTAAGCTGATTTAAGTTGGTCCTGAGCTGGTCCTGAGCAGGAGCTAGTTGCTTAGACCAGTTTATAACCAGCTCTGGACCAGCTTAAACCAGCTCATGACCAACTAAGGACCAGCTCAAACCAGCTGCCATGCTTCAAAACAAACCTAACCAGCATATGCGCTTTTTTTTTCAACAGGGCTGGTTTAGGTGTATTTAATTAAATCTGAAGCTAAACTCTGCTGTAGCCCTCCAGGAACTGTTTGACATCCCTGAATTAGATAGTAGCTTAAACAGCACTAAATTCTTTTCTATGAATGGGTTCAAACAGCCAACCGTCCAGAGCATAGGTCTTCAACCCTGCACCTGGGGACCCACTGTCCTGCAGAGTTCAGCTCCAACCCTAATCAAACACACCTGATCCAGCTTATCAAGGTGTTCAGGCTCACTTGAAAAGTCACAGGCCAGGTGTGCGAAAGAAGGTTGGAAAGCTTGGACAGTGAGTCCCCAGGAGCAGGTTTGAAGACCTATGGTCCAGGGTGTTTCCCTGCCTACAGCCTGAGACACTGGGATTGGATCCGGCATGCCCCTGACCCTACATAGGACAACTGGTTTGAAGAATGGATGAATGGTTCAAATGGTCCATTTCAATTAATTAATTCAACAATCTGTTTGAGTCATTACTTAAAAATGTGTCGTCACAAAGCTGAAGTTCTCATAGCATAGTTCCAACCCTAATTGTACATTTGACAAAGAGTTTCTTTGATCCAAGTGCATTTTCTTCCTGCTCACCTCGCACTCTTCTCTCTCCATCTTCCTCTTTTTCTTGCTCTCTGGCTTACTTCCCCTGTTCTCAGGGCTCCTCTTGTACTGCTTTCGAGGTTTGGAGGGTGGTAGCGGTTTGTCCTCCTCCCCTCTCAGCTGCCGCTCAAAGGGCAACACCAACCTGTACAAAGAAAGAGTCTTACTGTTGGAGCCATGGGTTAGCAGTCAATGCACATTTCTTCAACTGAGCAGTTGTGTTCATGTGGGCAATGTGAGTTTGAGCGATCCGACTTAAGATTTTCGACTTGTGAATAAAAAAAATTGTCTGGTTCATTACAGTTAACAAGTGGGTTTACCTTTCGTAGTGTCTGCGTGTGCAGGTGGCTGCACTGGTACTGCCTGGACTACCACCCAGCTCATCATACACATTTTTCCATAGCCTCCGCGCTGTTACCTGTGAGTAAACACAACGTTATTACACACCCTTAGAAGAAAAGAAAACAAAATTTAACTACCTACTGTACTGTAGCGACTTCTCTGACAATGATTCAATTACAAACCCAGATAATAATGACTAATTCACGAGTTTGCACTATATATATATATATATATATATATATATTCAAATTATATATTATATATTCAGGAAATAGTATACATATTTGGTGTGCTGTCTGAGGAGAGGGCTCCGAGCTCGGCATTTAGCCAGAACCCAGAGAACTCCTCCATATCCCAAGCTGGGATAGGAATAGTTAGGAGTTGGGAAGGAGGAGGGAAACTTGAAAACGGTTGTGGGACAGAGGTAAGTTGGCTGTATAAATACTTACTATAATTGTGCTAATTATCATGCTCTACCTGTGCTAAATTGGTTGATTATCTGAATGTGAGCCTCCCAAACTTTGTTAATAAAACATAATTGAAAATGGTTTGGTTTTCTGTCGGTGCTGATAGCCTCTTTGGCAGCGTGCCGACATACAGCGTCGTTGTGCTACGAGCTTTCCCGAATTCGTATCCCGGCTCGAGGACCTTTCCTAATCCCACCCCCCTCTCTCTCCCACTTCGCTTCCTGTCAGATCTAAACTGTCCTATCATAAAGGCAAAAATGCCAAAAATTAATTACAAAAAAAATAGTTTGGTGTCCTAAGAGTGTGGTTACATAAATGTACCTTTATACAACAAAATTTTGCAGGCAAAATCCAGTCTTCTCCATGGGAATCTCACACAAGGGATGTGTTCCCTATATAGATTTTGTATCGAATTCAAGCTAGTTTAACTCTGAACATGTCAATTTGCCATATTGACCAACACAATGCTGTTTAATTAGGAAGTGACCTCTGACTAACAATGCTTCATGCATCACTACTGACAATGGACCTTCTTTGCCCACAAAGTTTCACTGATGTGAAGGCGCCTTATGGATAAATGTGTTTCATGTGCAATTCTAAATTAGCATCTATGCTTGCATTTTGTTTTCTTGGACTGACTGTGTGTGTATCGCATGCACTGCAGTATCAGTCTGATCAGCCCTTGTCATAGTGGAACTTCATGATTAGTCACTGGTTAGTTTCAGAGGTTGCCTCATATGTGTGTAAGTACATACCCCAAATTTATTTTCACAGGCTGATAAAAGTTTCAGCTTTACAATGCTAATACCACCCTTACTGCCTGACACATTGCTAAATCAATTAATGACCAAGGTACTTTTTATTTACAGGTATCAGTCCTCTGAAGTTTGTTTGGTGACAGCAAACACGTTCAGTTTAGTTGTGTTACTGGAAAAAAGTTTGACTGATGCAATAATGGCATTTATTTTTTTGCATGACTCTTTTTAGAGTACAAGGTCAGACTTTCCACTCCCAGACCTAATTCACACACATACACAAGACCCCCTTTGACCAAGACTAAAATTATATGCAAACAGACAGACAGACGTTGTTTTGTCAAACATCGGTTTTACTGACCACACGCACACTCATTAAAAATACAAACACTTTAGCACCTTAGAGTGAGTGGAAACTTAAGTGTGACAGAACAAAGCTTTGAAGCAGTGGGTTTGGGCAGAAAGAGCTAGGTGGAAGATGGACCCCCGTTCTCATTGTGGTCATAACGGTCACTGTTGTATGTATGGTGTGGCCTAAAGCCATCATAGTTTCCACTGTGCAAGAGCAAGTGGCAAATGCATGACCTGCTTCTCAGCTTCCTCATTAGGTGCAGAAGCCTCGGGCAGTTGGCATACTTGCACAACATATCGACAAGATAATGCTATCAGGGGTGTGAATGAGAGATGGGGGAGATAGACCAGCACCAGGTTGTGAAAGGTCTGTCTGGAGGTTTGTTTGCGTGAGGATACTTACCGCATCATATCCTCCAAGTGTCTCCACAGCTTTGTAGATTTTCCACAAGTTGACTGGAAAAAAGACAGAGACATGACTGCGTCAATACACAAATTTCTCATCAAAACTGTGAACGGTGAAAATCAGTGAAATGAGGTGCTCTTCATCTAAAAGAAGTCAGATTAAATGTTATACGAGCTGTTTTATTTATATAGATATATATATCTATTCATTTTATATGAGGTATGCGACCTTGTTACCAAATTTTGGGACATTCTGAACTACATTTTAAAACTTTTTTAAAAAAGAAGAAGAAGAAGAAGAAAACAACAACAATGCCAGAAGGGGTAACAGGGTTGCAAATTTAGCACAAATGTAGCCTCACTCAGTAGTGATAGCAAATGTTGGTTTGCAGTTATTAATAAACATATGTTCTATTAATTGAAGAAAATATTTTGGTTAACAGACTTAGATGATTAAGCTCAATTTTTAATAACTGACTAAATGTATTGTCTGTCTGTCCCAATATAAAAAGTCCAAATTGAGTCAACTTTGAGTGTAATGTAATGAGGAAAAATCATATTGTAACTAAATATACATTTTTTTCATAATTAATTTAAAATATTTTTTAATACAATGAATTCAATATGAATTCAATAGACTGTAAAAATTCTGACTAATGATAATTTAACTCTATTTAATTTAATAATAGCATAATTAATTAATTAATTTTAGATTGGTTTTATTTTAGATAACAGTCAACACAACAGTTATCTAACAGTTCTCATAACATAATTAATATTGTGATTTCTGTCTCATGGTTTAAAGAAAACTAAAGTGTACCACATATATGATATATTAGTGGTTTTAATGAGGGCATTGCAACCCAAAAAATGGTTGTGGATGTGTTCTGTTCTGAGAAATCATGCTAAATGTAAATAATAAAATGCAGTTAACTAAATAGTTGTGTGTAGTTGGAACAGCATAATAAATAGGCTGTTCAACTTTTAAAAGGAAGGAGAAAAACTTTGTTACTGATGTTAAAGTCTGTGTATCTGATCTTTTGCTTGTAAAAGCTAGTCAAATCAGACAGATTGCAACACGCATACATTGTGTAACATGCCCTCATGCTCAGAAACCATGAACAAAACTATAGAAGGTAAAACAAAAGATGAGCCAGAGACAACACTAAACACGGGTTCACTTGGTTTGTGACGACCACAATGTGTTTTGGTGAGGTGAATTATGGCTGCTGAGAGCTTGAAACTAAAACGTTTGCATATTGTAGTGCCTACACAGTTCTGAACAATTACATTTACATTAAATTTATTGAATTGCAGTACATTTGCACGATTTTGAGAGTATTTGAGGTTTTTGTGTTGGGTTGCCACATGATGTTCAATGTAAAATCTACATCTTAAAGCAAAAGCAGCTGAAAACCATGATTTTAGCAAATGGCTGCAATATAACAAAGAGTGAAATATTTAAGGGGGTCTGAATACTTTCCGTACCCACTGTAAATGCTGTAATATTACATGCAACCGTATTCAGACTCACTCTGTTTAAAGCCAAGATGGGGAATTCTCTCTATAGGCGTGCTTCTTTCCTTCATGAAACAGTACAGATTGGTCACAAAGGTTTTCTCTTCACTCTCAGACTGGTCCGTTCTGGAACCTTCCTCACTGCTATTGGTGGACACCATGTTCTCCATCTCCCTGCTGGTCTAGTGGAAAAATAGTGTACGGTTAAAAACCACAAAAGTTGTCCAAAAAAAGTGCTTTTACTTGAAGAAAGAATATTTTAGGAATATTACGCATATTCTTCGAAGAATGTGACATTGTTTTCATATACCTCACTATTATACGGTGAAAAAATATTTTATTTACGATTAACATTTAAATAGTAATCAATTCAGATTATGGTAGTATTTCTTGTACAATTTAAATAAAATTACAAAAATTTAAAATTAAAAAAATTAAATTTATTAAAAAAAAAATTTAATTAAATATAGAATATTTACACATATTTTAATAGAAGTAAAATATTTTTTTTCTTCAAATAAGAAGAATTTAGTCACAACAGGTTAAAAAATTGAGGGGAAATGAAAGGGTCACAATGAATAAAATAAAATAAAATAAAATAAAATAAAATAATAAAGGGTCTCAAAAAAGGTGTCACTGACTTTATGCAAAATATATTTTTTCATGAACTTTATTTTTTCTCATTTTTATTTTAAGGTGAAATGACCTGGGCATGTTTTTGTGAGAATCACCCTAGTTGAAAAATGTTCTATTTCATATAATTGTCAGTTTTTGCCCAATTCAGGAGTTCCCAACATAACGGTTCGATAACTAATAAATCTACAGTATGCGTGTGCACTGCACACGATATAGGCAATATATGAATATATGTGGGTGAGTTTGTGTCATTTACAGGAAGCAGCGTAACTGTGCTTCGAACAACCTTCGAATTTCACTTTCACACAAACAGCCTGATAAATCTTCTCACTGATTCATTTTCTCAAAGCCTCATGCAAAATTGCAGGTGATATAGGTGCTCATGCAACTCCGTTCCGAGACCAGTCATATTCAGAGTGTGAGACTGAAAACACAACAGCTTTGGCTTTCACCACCACTTTCAATAAGTAACCAGACATCCTGTTTGAAGGGAAACCGAACCACTGGTGGGGTTTTCACAAAAGAAAGCTGCACTAGTGCTGTACTCCACACAGTGATAAAGACACAAGTGGTGCAAACATGAGAAACTTTGCAGTTACTGCAAGAGGGCGGGAGTTTGGTGTCCGCAAATCTTGTGATTTTCAGCTGAAACACAAGAGTATGAATGTAGCCTTCCTTATCTATATGATACTAAAAAAGTGAAGTGGGATTATGAGATATGTTCCTCAGATCACACTTTCGCACAATCTGATCAAAAGGCCTTGTGGAAGAAGCTAAACTCCAGAATAAAGGGCTGTTCATGATAACTACAATTATAACGTTTTAATAGTTCACACCACAACTAACAATAACAACAACAACACAGAGGAACGATAATGAACACTTTCAGAATGATTTTTTTCCAGCTGATGCACAATAAAAACATTGAAAGCCAATCAAAATCCACCTTTTTAAAGTTTAAAGCAGCAGACGACAAAACTTCTAATAAACAATATATTATCGTCTATTATTGTGGACACTAATATAGTTATCTTTAAATTTATCATTCTTGGTGTGAACGGGCCACGATATGGACCACAGAAATCTCACTATCAGCCGCTGTGAAAAAGAAGTGTGCTTAACTGTATTGCATGTGCACTTTGAATCTTAAAAATATATTTAAAAAACTGTACTTGCAGTTATTGCAATATTAAAGATAAAAGGCCACTTAAGTGTACTTAAATAGAGTTCAATTTAAAGACTATGTTTCTTAACACACTTAAGTACACTTTTAAAAGTGCACTTCTTAATAAGGTCAAGTTTTACTTGAATGTACATTTTAAATAGTTGTTTTAATATTTTGTCATGCTGTATAGAATTATGATTTATTGACTAACATATTAAAGCACATGTAAAGTATTTGATTATAATTTTAAATGTGTTTTTCAATATTATTTCATATTGCAACTTCATCATTACAAATGTTTAGTTACAAATATATTTAAATATATGACACACGCTTATTTAAGTATATTTCAGTTTAGCATAAATGCTTGTCAGTATTGTAAATATGCAATTACGTATCCGAAAACATTAGATTTAGTTTGCACTTAGGTAGGCCTACATTCTTTTAAGTATAGTATTTCTATAAGAAGTAGTATACACTATGTGAAATGCACAAGTCTGATAACTTAGAAACACCTCTTTCTCATGACTTGGGGTATGATCCATATCTTGAGCGTAAACTGTTCAGGATAAGTTACGCACTGATGCGCTCGCTTTAGCAAACACCGCTAAAGCGATGATCAGCACCTTATAAACCTTGTAGATGCTTTTGTATAGCAAGGAAGGAACAAGCCCCTGTTGAAAGAGGGAAGTAAGTGAACGTTATCTACAGAAACACAGCACATTCACCCTGAGTGGTAAAGTGCTACATGATCAGGCCAAAGTGGAACTGCTAGCAACTAGCGCGCAAGCACACAGGACAATGACCCACAGTGCAGGCAGGCCGCAAGTGAGAAATGAAAGAGTGAAGGCATGCAGAAATGAACGCCAGCCGTCACAAGTTCGCCCACTCAGTAACAATACACATGACTTATAAGAGGGGGGCAGAAAAGGGTGGTAAGCCCTAGAAAATAAGTTAATGTAAGCAAAATATGACAAAAGCTGCTTATGTACAGCTGGTAGGCTATACGTTGTGGCTTTGATGCAACTGGTGTTTTAAGGGGCCATTATGAAAAACATGATTTTATAAAAATGTATTTTTTTAGCCAATCATATATGAGTTCATATACATGAAGTCTTAAAGATACAGAAGTAACGGTTGAAAATGATCATAAAAATAAACTTTGATGGAAGAAACAACTGACTTGAGCTGAATAACGAACGACATTGCTGCCTTATATAGAATTGCTTATAGCTGAATTGAACTCATTATGACAATATTGTCTTTTAAAGCTGTTTTACAGCACAATATGAATTGTCTTTATAGATGAGTTTCCATGATTGATTTGAATTGAAGCTACTTTGAAACAATCTATATTGTATAAAGCGCTATAGAAATAAAGGTAACTTGACTTGACTAACAATAAATCGATATGGAAAGACTTAATTTTGTACAAAAGTGTGTAATCTTTTTGAAACCAGCCTAAGCTGGTTTGCTGGTTTTAGGTTTTGGACACTTCTCAGCTAAGCTTAGACTTGTTTCAGCAGGTTTTTTAGCAGGCTTAATTGTTTGTGGAAACAATTTTTTGGAAAAAACGTTTGGTTAAATCACATTCGCCCGCCAAAATGGTAAAAAGACAAAAACAATTGGTAACAGCTTGCGAAGAGAAATTCCCCGGTGACTATATACGCTACGCACAGAAAGCTTTGGATTTCCATTTGATGACTCTGGTGGTTGATCTCTGCCGTTTGCTGCCAAAGCAATGTTCAGTCAGTAAGTTTCACACTGAATAGAGTTCCTCAGAGAGCTTAACTTCTTCCCAGAACAAGGCCTCTACAATGACTAATATTGTGCATATAGGGCTTTATTCTAGCTTCTGAGTAATATAGAAGATAAGAAGGCCCCTTTTCAGTGTACTGAAATGAGTAAACATTGAGGCCTAAGTTTAAATCTCTCTCCTGTGAAGGGAATAATATCATACATGTAGGCCCAAAAGCTGGGGCAATCTAAAAGAGTCTGATTCATTCTTTCCCTTGCTTCAATCGTAAATACAACAGAGAAAAATTGACACATGTCTTTTGCTATGGGTGCTGCTGAGCTCCAGTCTGTCCTCCTGAATTGAGTCATCTTCACTGAAATTTCATATACGGCTTTATCTGATTGCCATCTACCCAAACATTTCATGTTATATTGACAACACAGATAATAACCAGCTTTGAGGAATAGTGTGTTAGCACTAGTTCTTGGAATAAATATTTGAATATCTTGTAATCAAGGGAAATGCGTTTTTGAGAAAAACGCAGGTGGTAGTTTTTTCCGAATTTGGTTTATAATGGTCTCTTTATATTGTGTATGCATTTTGTGTCTTTTATCTAATGAGATGGTTACAAAATCATTCTTTAACCACAAATATAATCAAAGAAGAGATGTAACTGGTGGAATGCATATTAAAATACATAAAGCGTGCTCTCACAAAACTATTTAGGCCAATTGATATGTAACAAAAACACAAGATCACTCGTTCAATTTAATACAGTCATATCAAGACCACAACAGGGAAGAGCTTAGCTCTTAAATGCTACCTTTGAGTTTCAAACAGGAAGGGTTTTTTTGTGTGTTGAGAACCGTGCCCCCGTCCCTCTTGAACTGTGGCTAAAAGTAGCACAGACCCCAGTGTGAGAGACTTTCTGCAAGCTGCAGCTCTTCAATTTCCACCTCATTCAAATTTCGGAAAAGTGCGTGGGTTAGTCTGCAGCGGGCGTGTCAATAACACTCAAAATGAGAGTTTACACATGCTGATGAAGACGCAGTGGCATGGCCAGTGCTCGCCACCAAAACCACATGGCTTTCAACTTCTGACGCCACCCTGGAAATATGATGCATCTTTGCATTAGCATACAAACACTGTTTTCAATTACAAGAAGTGTGAGAGAGAGAAAAAACAACAACTGTGATTGTTTATATGCGTATCCTTGCATGTAGTGTAACACTCAAAACTCGCTCATTCACTTGTTATTCTGATGTACTGCAGAAATGAAGAACCGAAAACTGTAACCGAAATAAATGAGACCAGAGGCTGTTGAGTCAATGCATGTAAATATACTGGAATACTGAAAATGTTTTTTTTCTTGCAAAATGAAAGTCAAATGGACAATCTAACCACAAGGTAACAGCGTCATATCTCATGTGACTAACTACTGTTACTGACATCAGCATTCTCAGTAACCGAAATATTGCAATAATACCAGAAATCAATTTGGCAACAGTCATTAGATCGAAAGGGGAAGTGAGATGTTATTTTTACGAGCAAAATTTGCACTTCAGCCATATTAGGAGAATCAGTGATGTGAAATTTACATAAACTACATACAAATTCACATTTACAGTTTTGGGAAACGATACATAATCATGCCTTAAAAGGGAGAGTTCTCCCAAAATAATATGAATTCTGTCATCATTTACTCGCCCTTGTGACGCTCCAAACCCTTTTAGATTTTCAGTGGAACACAAAAGCAGAAATTTTGAGAACTGTTACGTAGCTTTTGCCACAGAATGACCATCATAAAAATAGTCTGTGACTGAAGTCATATGATAGCCTCTGGTAAACTATGATCGAGAAATGTTCTCTACAATGTGTATTTCCACAAGGAATAACACCACACAGGCTTGAAATGACAAGAGGAGGAGTGAATCACGAGCCACATGTGCTGCCTTACCTGATTTGGTGAATTCATCTCCTGCTTTTTCTTTTCACAGTCTTCTAGTTCTCCTTCACCAACATCGACCTCTCCTCGAGGGTCCAACACTAAAACAAAGCACAGCATACTAGTTACACACAAATGAAGGTGTAAACACGTAATACATCAAAAGAGTGTACACACTGATTGAAACTTTCTGTTAGTGTGCAGCCGATTTGAGTTGTTCAATTTCCAATGTTGATGCAGTTGAATCAGTTGATGAATACTCATTTTAGGAACAGAGAGGCGTAGGTCTTTTCCAGAGATACCACAGAAAAGCAGAGGTGAATACTTTGGAAAGCAATTGGTAAACTAGAATTGGTTCACCCAGAGATTGATATGCAAATTCTGTCAAAAATGTATTCACTCTCATGTCATTCCAAACCTGTATGACTTTCTTCTGCAGAACACAAAAGAAAAAACATGTTTCTTTGTCCACACAATGAAAGTAAATGAAACCAGTGTTGTTTTGGGCTCCGCTGATTTTCATTGTATAAGTAAAAACTGCTGAAACATACTTCAGTGTAATTTTAGTAATAATTATACACTATTAGTATTTAGTATTAAATGTATTTATTAACATTTTTAATGAGCTTTTATTTTAATATTTTCAGTTTTCATTTGACCATTTTTTTAGTTTACATTTGAGTAATTTTGCTACATGCTTTTTAAACTTTTAATAATTTTTAAGATTAAAAATATATATATTTCTATATAGCTTTAGGGAATTTTTATTTCAGTTTTAAGAATTTTAGCACTACAACTTAAACTTTTTTTTTTTTTTTAGTTTGAGCCATTTTGTTATGTGCTTTTGTCACTTTTATAAGTTATTAGGGTTTTCTATATAGATTAACTGAATTTTTTATTCAGTTTCAGAAAGTTCAGTCCTTCAGCTTGTGCAAAAATGTTGCCAAGACAACAGTTCTAGTTTTAAAGTTTTAAGTTTTTTATCTAATATTTATATATTTTTTTTATTTCAGCTTTATATCAATTACCGAAAATCTGTAAATGATTTAGTTTTGGTTAACAATAACACCACAGTATTCAAAACGTCTTCTTTTGTACTCGACAGAAGAAAGAAAGTCAAAAAGGTTTGGAACAACATGATGAAGGTAAATAAATGATGACAGAATTTTCATTTTTGGTTAAACTGTCCCTTTACCAACAGCATTTACACTGATTAGATCTGCATAAACATCCCTCACCTCTACACTCTTAGAAAAATGTCTGAGGTACAAAGTTGTCAATGGAGTATACCTACAAAAGCTAAAGGGTACATCTTTGCACCTTATTTACCCTAAATGGTACATATTAGTACCTTAACGGTACATATTAGTGATTTAAAAGTAGATAAAGTTATCATATTAGTACCTTTTGAAAGGGTATCGGCCCAGTGAGAGTTTGGTGTCTTTGAGTATATCCTGTGTATCCCAATCACATTAAAAATAAAAATCAGCTGCTAATTTAGCATGAGCAGAGCAACGCTCTCGGTTTACCCAGCATCTGCTTTATAAAAATGCAGTTTTGAATCTGAAGTATTGAGTTAAATGGGCGTGTAAGACAGAAAGAAAGAAAGAAAGAAAGAACATTCTAATACGAAACCACATGATTACAACACTACTTCCTGTCTGTATGTATAAACCACAGCTATGTGATACTCAGCTCGAATATAAAAATAAACATTTGTGAGCTGTCTAACAAAATTAACACACCAATGCATCCTCTATTATAAAATCTATACCTTGCATAAACGTACCAGTCGTGCATTTATTACGCATTATCTTTTATCATTCGGACATCGAATGTGCAGTGATTCCAGTTTTATAAGCTTTTCAGAGCTTTGTATTTCTGTAGAAGGTGCATGGGAGGACACTATCATCACACTGAACTTTCGATGGCCAAATTTCAGGTCAAAAATGGCACACAGGCGAGCATATCAAGCCATCTACCGCTCAGGTACCTGGTGTGAATAGAACCAGTACAATGTAACCATCAGGCACCTGACAGCATCTTATTTACAAACCACACAAGCACTGAATTATAGGTTCGCTCTGGGTTGCCTCTACCTCAAAGTCTCCACTTCCCTTTCTCGTAGCCTTCTCGCCACTCTTTACACTCGTATCTCTGTTTGTAACAACCAGCAACGCTTCGCTTTCGAGATCAGACGTTTCCTGTGCCAAGGGCACTCAACGGGCTTCTGTTATTTTACTTCCCCTTCTGAGCCACAGTGCAGAAAGATTGTGACAAGTTGGACTGATATTATCACTGGTGCGATAGCAACTTCTGCATTGTTTCTGGCAGCCTGCTATTGTTCGGATGGGGCAAAACGTTATAAACCCAAATGAATTCTTTAACTGAGCATCACTACAAACACCAGAAGGCTTTAAACTGCGGCTTTTCTTCTGATGTGCATGAATTCTTCATAATCCTGGATTGTCTCACAAATAAAGCCATAACGTGCGATAACATCACAATGTGATAGCGTCATAATGTCACAGACTGGTGTTCACATTATGACAACATCAAAGCACGATAACAAGTTATCAACGTAGAAATACATATCTGTGATAAGGCTTCCTAAACCAAAATGGCCTGTGATGTTCAGTCAATAAGCTTATCTGGCCTGTTCTCATCAGTTTGCTTATGAGGGGTTTTACGCTTCAACAGCAATGTGTTGCTATTTCTCTAAACCACTTCCTCAAAGAGCAAAACCTGTTATGGTTACTCATATCTAGTCCTTATTACAGTCACTTAAATTACTAAAAATGACAGTAATAGCCATTATGGTAATCCACTTTAACATTAATTCCTTCCAAAAAGCTAATATTTCATTTTATTTTACTTATTGTTTAAACTAGCTACTACTAAATAATCAAATAGTGACTAGTATGTTTTTACTGTATTGTTTATCAGATCAACTGGTACATATTCATTAGCCTACTTACTATTTCAGTTGTTTTTTTTCGTGAGATGTCCAAGTAAGATTTTGAATTGAACTATATAGTAGCTATTCTGACTAGTCATTTTAGATAGCCTACAAGTAAAAATGAAATGATAACTAGTGAGGTAAGAGATACTAACGTTAGTGTCTCAGAAACGGTATACGGTTTGAACCGCTTCTGTATGTGGCTTTAAAATATACAATTTCTTAAATCTATATATTAGGCATTGAATTTAAAACCTGAAAGCGGACTCTTTAGATTTGTTTTGAAGAAACTTTGATAACTGTCAATGCCAAGAAAATCAGTTTTGTGTAAAAACTAAGCAATATAAAGTATTATGTGATAGCGAAGCCATGCTAATTTTACACACTAGAAAGTTTTCGCATCATTGATAGTAATATAATCGCTTACCCATTGTAGAAGAGCGCGTCGTGCACGGACTGTAATATCAGGAGCGTGTGTTGATGTCTGTCCTTCAGTCTCGCGTCTCAGGAATTGACAGCTCGCTCTCAGCACGCGCTCTCTCTACAGGACTTCCTCACTCGAGTCAATCAGGAACCCTGGGACTCTGAGTCCTCTTCAAAGTCTGTTTTTTTAAGCGGTACGTTTTCGTTTTAAACAAGTTGGTTTACAGACTTTGAGTGCATGGTTTTCAGTATGTCTAACTGCAGTTTTGTACTGAATCTTCTCTTATAGAGTTTCAATTCTGAAATCTGAAAAAAAAAGATCAATTATTAGGATATATGTGACGCTGGACCACAAAACCAGTCATAAGGGTAATTTTTTTTACTGAAATTTATACAGATAAATAAGCTTTCCATTGATGTATGGTTTGTTAGGTTAGGACAATATTTGGATACAATTATTTGAAAATCTGGAATCTGAGGGTGCAAAAAAAAAAAGAAAAAAAGAAGCAAAATATTGAGAAAGTCGCCTTTAAAGTTGTCCAAATGAAGTTCTTAGCAATGCATATTACTAATCAAAAATTTTGATATATTTATGGTAGGAAATTTACAAAATATATGAATGGAACATGATCTTTACTTAATATCCTAATGATTTGAAAAATTGATCATTTTGACCCATACCATGTATTGTTGGCTATTACTACAAATATATTGTAACGAAGTAATAATACTTCGTTACAGTACTTAAAGTGGTCATATGATAAGATTTAAATTTTTCCTTTCTCGTTGGAGTGTTACAAGCTCTTGGTGCATAAAGAAGATTTTGCGCTGTGGATCGCCAGATCGGCTTTCACCGTGGACGAAGCGGAGTCCAGCCCGGGGTCGTTACATGTGGTTGATGCAGGCATCACAATATGGTGAAGGACGTAACATTTCCGTGACACGCGTGAGGTATTCAGCCAATCACAACGCACTGGATAGCTGGCCATCTGGCATTTGCAAGTTAGACTCCTAAAAACACCTTTGCTCATATGCAAACAAGTGCGCGCACAACCGCAGATGATTCATTTTCCACTCAAGTCGAGTCTGGGGTGTGTGCAATATACAGTATATCTTCTGCGATGATATTCAAGTGTTGTTGTAATGATGTGCGATCTGACATTATCAAGTAGGCTATATCACCAAATCACACATAGAGTGCACGCACGTGATTAGTCTATTAAAACTCAAAATCCCAGGCATTCTAAATTATAGACGGCAAAAAATGCATCTGTATGCTTTTTATATTTATATAATTTAATATAGTTAACTTAATCTATATCACACAAAGAGTACCATT
>NW_015544295.1:658033-658575 GCF_001515605.1 Sinocyclocheilus anshuiensis | reverse complement strand
TATTGCAGATATTGTTAAGTTCAATCATTTTATGTACACATTTTAGAATTAGTCTGATTCAAGGAGAATCAGAAGGCTGAATCCTGACTGACAGAGGAGGAGTTGGGGATGGAGGAGGGTAATTAGCTATTGAGCAATGCGAAAACTGCTGATACTACTGCGGGACCTTATATATGAATACTTAGATAGGTGTCGTATTCCCATAGGTTGATGGGAATCAGCTGAGAGTCAGCTGATGCGAGCTTGACTAACGTGACCTGCCAGAACTAACGCTACGCTTGATTTCAGTAAAGCAATAAGTGACTTACATTTTAGACATAATATTGCTTGTTTTTGCTCAATTTTGCTAACGAATATAGTTCCATACAAAGATCAGCACTGTTTTGCGTCCCTGAGCAATGGACGGTGTTTACTTATTGAATGAATCAGCTTTTTGAACAAATCGGTTGAATAAATGATTCAGTGATTAACTCATTAACACAGTCAAATGCTTTGTTTCTGAATGAATCAGTCGTTTGAATGAATCGGTTGAATCTCAATGA
>NW_015544295.1:640510-658023 GCF_001515605.1 Sinocyclocheilus anshuiensis | reverse complement strand
ACAGTCTAACCCTGCGTCTCAATGTTCATACTATCCATCCTAAATAGTATGCGAGATTAGAAGAAGTGTGTCCCAAAGCTTAGTAGCCTATGTTGAAAAGAGTATGCCAAAAGTCCCTGGATGGTCTACTATTTCAGGTCGATTTTTGAAGTGTGGATCCGTGCACACTCTAATGGCTAAAATTGCCCACAATCCATTGCGCCTTGGCGAAGGATTCGGTCCAGAACTACAAATACGAATAAAACGCGTTAGAAAAACGACAAACGTGGCGGATGCGCGCGATCGATGGTTAGGAGAGGTTTCAAAAAGGGGTTTGAGTTACTAATAATCATCATTTAACCTGGTAAAAAATATTTATTTATTGTTATTCGTGTTATATTTCATCTGCAACAGTAATGTGAACTTTTATAAACATCCATTGGGTCGTGAACTTTTAAATGCATGATTATGCAGAAAATATGAGCAGAGTTCTCTGCGTGAAAGACCCGCGACTGGATGCGACAGAGCGGTCCTTTAAAGACGCAATTGTGTGACCTGATAGTATGTCCCAAAGCTTGCCTGCTCTTTTACTACACACTCAAAAGTGTGTACTTTTTCTTCACCAAAAGAGTACATACTTTAAAGTCAGCATGAAATGGAAGTTGTGATTGTATTTTCTTCTCTACTGTGACGTATATCTGAGTGAAACGGCATCTGTTTCCCCCTGTAGTTCCCTCACGTCACTAGCTCCACCCTTGCACCATAGCTCGTGACCGGGAGAGAAGATGAGTCGTTTTGAGGGGGAGGGGAGGTTAACGTTTTTGATTAAAGATTATGAGGGCACATGAATTAAAAAAAAATAATGAAGTGCACGGATAAATTATTTATAATAAACACTACAGTAATCCATTAAAAAAATAAGAATTTCCCATTTTGATTTCATGGTGACTTTACGGGCGTAGTATAATAGACACACTGAGACGCAGCAAAATGCTTTGTTTCTGAATGAATTGGTGTCTAAACGGTGACTTCAACTTCTACCAAAGTCTTTTTCTGGTAAGATATCTGTACTTTTAATTGAGTATGGCTTTCAGGTACTTTATACACCACTGCCTCTGCTACTTATGACTGGTTTTGTGGTCCAGGGTCACATGTTTAAAATGATGATGATTTAACAACAAAATAAACCATTTTGATATTTAATGTGTGACAATGATTTATTTACAATGTCCCTCAATTATGGCATAATTTCCACTGCAACAACGATTTTGAACCTAAATTGAATTTCTATCAAATTTAGACCCGATAGAATGAAACACATTCAAAGAAAAGGAAAACAAAATCAAAGATAAATATCACTGGTGAACAGAATATTTTGATGGATCATAATTTCCAGTTTAGCCACTATTTTGTCATACATACACTGTTGATTAGTGGATTACATATATTAAATTAGTAATTCACTTAAAAATGAAATTTTGCTGAAAATGTATTCTTCCTCAGGCCATCCTAGATGTAGATGAGTTTCTTAATGGAAAACAGATTTGGAGAAATTTAGCACTACATCACTTGCTGACCAATGAATGCTCTGCAGTGAATGGGTGCCGTCAGAATGAGAGTCCACACAGCTGATAAAAACATCACAATAATCCACAAGTAATCCACACCACTACAGTCCAGTCCATCAGTTAAGAAACAAATCCATTATTATAGTGTCCTTACCTTCAAACTGTTGCAAACAGTCAAAATGTTAGTCCTCTATAGATTATATTGCTCTTTCTAGTGAAAAAGTCATCTGAATCAGGAGAGAAATATGCACAGATCAAGCACTGTTTACAAGCTAAAAAAGTTCTTAACAAATATGTGGGTGGATTTTGATGTGAGAGGACAACAGAGGATGGACTTTTTACTTGAAGAAGTGTTATTATGGATTATGGTTTGACGTTAAAAATGTATTAATGATTGATTTGTCTTACAATCGTAGTTTTTCCCTCCACAAGATGTTAATTGAAGTTGTGTGAATTACTTGTGGATTATTGTGATGTTTTTGTTTGGACTCTCGTTCTGACGGCATCCATTCACTGCAGCATGAGGATCCACTGGTGAGCAAGTGATGTAATGCTGTATTTCTCCAAATCTGTTCCACTGACGAAACAAACTCATCTACATCTTGGATGGCCTGAGGATCAGTAAATGTAAAGCAAGAAAATGTTCATTTTTGGGATTCAAGATTAAGAAATATAACATTTGAAAAGAGTGTTTTTCTAAAACTCCGCACATGGTCAAAAGTGCCTGTAGTTTACTGAACACCCTTACATTGCTGGATTAAAAACCTGTCATCAGACACATACTGGAAACGCAAGAGAAAGGGGTTTGCCCTGACGCAGAAGAGCACTGGTGAAAGTACTGCTCTCCGTTTTTCCCCTTTGTATCTATTATGAAAATGATAACCAGGACAGAAGTATTGTGCTAAGCAAAACCTCAAAAACTGTAAAAAGGGGACCGAACTATATTTTAACATAACAAAAATGTGCACATTCTGCAAAAGGAGATGAGATGTAATGAAAATAAAAAGAACACAACAACTGAAACTTCTGAATACTTTCAGCCATCAACAATCGATTTCTGTGTAAAAAAAAAAATATATATATATTTTTTTTTGAAGTTGTAAATAAAACAATTATTAGAATAGGTTTTACAAGAAAATACTATTTTAGTTTTTCCACTTTAAAAATTCACATTTAATTCAGCAATTCTTGGTAATTGTCTGTGAAATTTACTAGTAATTTCTGAGTAGTAAAAAGCCAAAGTAAAGTAGTAATTATTAAACAATGCACTTAATGGTTTTTAGCTTAGTATATGATGGAGATCAACTTCATATAAATTACTGTTGTAACAATTATTAAAATCATTAAAAACATTCTGCATTTTTTTCAACATCAAAGACCTTTTTGTCACAATAGTCTTAAAAATCCCTAATTTGTTATTATAACTATTACTAATTATTATTAGAGAAAACTTAACTATTGATTTGTTAAATATCATAATATTAACCTAATATTAAAACTGTTTTAATCACATAAGGATGACTGTCCTACTAGTTATTGTGGGAAAAAATCTTAACTACATTAACTAACATTTGGTCCCAAACTAGCTGAGTAATATCCTGATTCATGGCATGGCATTGGTTAAATTAACCATTCTGGCATAGCAGTTTTTCATTTTATATATATTTATTAATTAATTTATGTGTTATTCATTTAATACAATACAATTATTAATTAACTAATTATTAATTCATAATTAACATTTTCTCTCTCTTTTTTATATTTCAGCAAAGAGACATGGTTTACATGGTTTAGATTGTGGGCTGCACTAGAAGACTGGACTAAAGGGGTTTTAAGGACATGTGACTATTGTTAAAATAATATAAACGATTCAGGAAAGTGTTTTAAGCATGACGTTACAGACATATAATTTACTGTCAAAATGTGGGGAAAAGCCCCTCTAAATTCAAAACACCACTGTTACAGCCATCGTTTTGTCATTAATTGACCATGATTATATAGTGCGTGTGTTTTGTACATATTGAAGATGAACTATAAAAAAGAACACCGGAAAGCCCCATCATGAAAATGTGTCGTTGTTTTGAAGCTGTCAGATGTTATATACCGGCATGATATCTTAGTGCGCTTATGAACGTCTTGCTGTCAAAGTTTCGGATGTGTCGTTTATGGATGGGGCCTCTCTCACCTGCCCGCATAGTCCCTGACATTTAACCATATTTAACCTTTAAATGTCACAATAACAGTTTTCAGCCCAGAGCCAATGGCTCTGAGGGAGTTTCTCAGGTGAAATATTAGACAAAACATCCATCCTCCCTGTTATTGGGAGTGAAAGCATACATACAGCACCTCAGCCTGTGCACGATAACCCGGTGTGTATTACCACTCTCCAAGATAATTTCTTTTGGGGAGTATGAAATTGCTTATGTTGATATCAGATGAAATGGAAATTAGGAGTTTATGACTTGTGTTTTCATATTCGATTTGAGAGGTTCAGGTTTTACTCAGTCTGAAATCACACCAGAGTTTCACAATACATGCAGCTCAGGTGCTTGTCATAGCTGCTGTTCTGGATCAGATGGACACAGACACGTCTGACTACCTCGCCATCAAATTAACTGATGAAGCAGACAAATATTATAGCATTTGCTGTTGATCATATTAAAGGGATAGTTCACCCAAAAATGAAAATTCTGTCATTAATTACTCACCCTCATGTCGTTCCAAACCCGTAAGACATTCGTTCATCTTCGGAACACAAATTAAGATATTTTTGATGAAACGTGAGAGCTCTCAGACCCTGCATAGACAGCAATGCAACTGAAATGTTCCCAGACAGAAACGTAGCAAGGACATCGGTAAAACAGTCCATGTGACATCAGTGGCTCAACTTCAGTTTTGCGAAGCTACGAGAATACTTTTTACAAGAATACGAGAATACAATTCTTCTCCCCCGAGTTACGTCTTCCACCATTTTAGAGAGTATCACAATGCATGCGCGTGCTTTCTCCCCCGAACGTAACCAACGCTGATTACGTCAATTACGCTCTTGGGTACTCTCCAAAATGGCGGAAGACATAACTCGGGGGAGAAGAACTGTGAAATAAATTATGTTATTTTAAGTAATTAATGACAGAATTTTCATTTTGGGTGAACTAACCCTTTAATATGGCATCCATTATGTTAGTAAATGTTGGTTATAGGTGATTGCTGTCAAGCATCTATCAAGCATCTATCAAGCATTTCTGTCTAATGAATGATAGCTTAATCATGCGGCTTATTGTGGAAGCGTGTGCTATTACTTTGATAAGTGACCAAATTTATGATTTTCATTTGGTGAGGGATTAAACAGGGGAAAAAAGATAAAAACCAATTTCTATGATATGAATTCTATGAATATCATTAAAAAATTGTCCAGTTTTACAATCACCACCTTGAAAACTCAAACAACTGCATTGCAACACCATGTCAACCACCCTCTACACTCTACAACACTCTAGCAGATTCAGTTCACTGGAGACTCGCACTAAACGGTTCATTTGAATAAGTGAGTCGTCGACTCGAGAACAGCTGCAATCAGATCATTCTAACCCACCCAGAACACTGTAGTGATCACATAACCCTGGCAACCATATGCTTCATCCTAATTCGCCTACTTATACTATGCCCTAAAAGTATGTACTCTTTTTGTGAAGAAAAAGAATATACTTTTGAGTATGTAGAAGAATAGTAGGCAAGCTTTAGGACATACTACTTCATCATAGCTGCTTCTTTAATGGACGCTCTGTTGCTTAGTTAAGTGCATTCTGTCACTGTTTAAATTGCCCTGTCAATCATCTTATCACAGTTAACATCATCCCCATTTCGTTTAATTTGATTTCCTACCATATTGAAGAGAAATGAAGAGGTACGTTGATCTGCTAGTCGCGGGTCTATCATGCCGAGAACTCTGCTCATTTGTTTGTATAATGATGCATTTAAAAGTTAATGACCAAACGTATCATTATAAAAGTTCACAGTGTTGCTGCAGATGAAATATAACGTGGATAACATTAAATTTATATTTTTTCATCAGGTTAGACATTAATTATTTATCACTCAAATCCGTTTATCTACCTGTCCGTTGGTCGCGTATAGCCGCCATGTTTGTAGTTTAACATTTAATGCGTGTCAACCATCAAGAACACTCTAGCGATCGCATAACCCTGGCAACCATCAAGAACACTCTAGCGATCGCATAACCCTGACAACCATCAAGAACACTCTAGCGATCGCATAACCCTGGCAACCATCAAGAACACTCTAGCGATCGCATAACCCTGACAACCATCAAGAACACTCTAGCAACTGCATAGCAACACCTTGGCAGCCACCCAGAACACTGTAGTGATCACAAAACCCTGGCAACCATCAAGAACACTCTAGCGATCGCATAACCCTGACAACCATCAAGAACACTCTAGCAACTGCATAGCAACACCTTGGCAGCCACCCAGAACACTGTAGTGATCACAAAACCCTGGCAACCATCAAGAACACTCTAGCGATCGCATAACCCTGACAACCATCAAGAACACTCTAGCGATCGCATAACCCTGACAACCATCAAGAACACTCTAGCGATCGCATAACCCTGACAACCATCAAGAACACTCTAGCGATCGCATAACCCTGGCAACCATCAAGAACACTCTAGCGATCGCATAACCCTGGCAACCATCAAGAACACTCTAGCGATCGCATAACCCTGGCAACCATCAAGAACACTCTAGCGATCGCATAACCCTGGCAACCATCAAGAACACTCTAGCGATCGCATAACCCTGGCAACCATCAAGAACACTCTAGCGATCGCATAACCCTGGCAACCATCAAGAACACTCTAGCGATCGCATAACCCTGGCAACCATCAAGAACACTCTAGCGATCGCATAACCCTGGCAACCATCAAGAACACTCTAGCACCCTGGCAACCCTGGCAACCATCAAGAACACTCTAGCGATCGCATAACCCTGACAACCATCAAGAACACCGCATAACCCCCCTGGCAACCATCAAGAACACTCTAGCGATCGCATAACCCTGGCAACCATCAAGAACACTCTAGCGATCGCATAACCCTGACAACCATCAAGAACACTCTAGCAACTGCATAGCAACACCTTGGCAGCCACCCAGAACACTGTAGTGATCACATAACCCTGGCAACCATATGCTTCATCCTAATTCGCCTATATGCCCTATGCCCTAAAAGTATGTACTCTTTTTGTGAAGAAAAAGAATATACTTTTGAGTATGTAGAAAGGCAAGCTTCAAGCTTTAGGACATACTACTTCATCATAGCTGCTTCTTTAATGGACGCTCTGTTGCTTAGTTAAGTGCATTCTGTCACTGTTTAAATTGCCCTGTCAATCATCTTATCACAGTTAACATCATCCCCATTTCGTTTAATTTGATTTCCTACCATATTGAAGAGAAATGAAGAGGTACGTTGATCTGCTAGTCGCGGGTCTATCATGCCGAGAACTCTGCTCATGTGTTTGCATAATGATGCATTTAAAAGTTAATGACCAAACGTGTCATTATAAAAGTTCACAGTGTTGCTGCAGATGAAATATAACGTGGATAACATTAAATTTATATTTTTTCATCAGGTTGAAATTGATTATTTATCTCTCTAATCCGTTTATCTACCTGTCCGTTGGTCGCGTATATCCACCATGTTTGTAGTTTCTTAACACTTTTAATGCGTGTTTTTAGTTCTAATTGAATCTTGAAATTGATTATTTATCTCTCTAATCCGTTTATCTACCTGTCCGTTGGTCGCGTATATCCACCATGTTTGTAGTTTCTTAACACTTTTAATGCGTGTTTGTAGTTCTAATTGAATCCTCGTCCACCGCGCAATGGTTGTGGGCAATATTAGCCGTTAGAGTGTGCATCGATCTGCACTTCGAATTCTAACCGGAAGTAGTAGACCATCCGGGAATCTCTGGCATACTTTTTTAAACATACTATGATTTGGGACATACTAATTCTATTTTCGAAAACTATTTAGGACGGATAGTATGCAGCAATACAGAACACTCTAGCAATTGCATAACACTGGCAACCATTTAAAACACTCTAGCAATCGCATAGCCTTGGCAACCATTTAGAACATTTTAGAGATTGCATAGCAATGCCTTGGCAACCATTTAGAACACTCTAGTGATTGCATACCAACACCTTGGCAACCATACAGAACACTCTAGCAATCGCATAACCCTGGCAACCATTTAGAACATTTTAGAGATTGCATAGCAATGCCTTGGCAACCATACAGAACACTCTGGCAATCCCATAACCCTGGGTGCGCCTCAATCAGCTCCCTAGTTCAGTAGTCAGGGCACTGATCAGGGAGTCGGCCATTTTAAGGGCTGTCTCAATCGCAGAATCCTTCTAGTGCACTGACTCATTCGCTCCCTAAACAGTCCCACAATGCATTGTAAAAATCAGGGAGCATCGATGCTCACTATGCTTCCTTAACGGACGTTCTGAAGCGCAGAATTTAAATCACGCGAGCCAACTCGCTGCACATAATGATGCGCGATAGATGTTTTTAAATATACAAAATTACGTTATTATATTTCTGCATAAGCACATCACTAGATAGGTAATGGACATAATCTAGCCAACATTTATAGTTTATTTAGGCCTGAAATGTTACAGATGTATGTAACAAGCAAAGTATATATCAAAATGTAATTTAAATTACATTAAAACAATATCAGCTCTGCTCTTTTTCATAAATACCAGTAATGGACCTTGTTGTGTCACCGGAAATAGAGTCATTAGTGTCCCAATGTGTAGTGAGCCTGTGTTGTTTACCATCCTTATCAGTGCCCAAGTTTGTGTACACGATATACTGATTCACGAGCTCGGGAGCTAGAGAGCCGATTGAGACGCACTGCCTGACAAACATCTAGAACACTCTAGATATCTCTTAGCAACACCTTGGCAACCACTCAGAACACTCTAGCAATCCCATAACCCTGACTACCATTTAGAACATTCTCAGTATTGCATAGCAACACCCTGGCAACCATACAGAACACTCTAGCAATTGGATAACCCTGGCAACCATTTAGAACACTCTAGTAACTGCATAGCAACACCTTGGCAACCACCCAGAACACTATAGCGATCGTATAACCCTGACTACCATTTAGAACACTCTAGTGATTGCATAGCAATGCCTTGTTTGAAAATTCTTGATATTGCATAGCAACACCTTGACAACCACCCAGAAAACTCTAGCGATCCCATAACCCTGGCAACCATCTAGAACATTCTAGAGATTGCATAGCAACGCCTTTTCAATCACCCCTCTAGAGATCACATAACCCAGCAACCATCTAGAACACTCTAGAGATCGCATAGCAATGCCTTGGCAACCACCCAGAACACTCTAGCGATCACATAACCCTGACAACCATCCGAAATCGCCCCCTATACCCTCATTCACTATTCCCTACATTAGGTCAGTTATTCAGTTCACTAGAAGGAGTGAATGAAAACGAGTGAGTGAATTCGGACACCGAGTGCACCGGAAGGACTGCCGCTTTTGCATAGTTTGTGCTATTGTTTAATAATCATTTAAAACTGGCAGCTCCAGTAGTAAGATTAAAGGATTTATCTTGAACTCTGTCATGAAAAATGATGTATAGACTCTGGTTAAATAATTTAATAATCAATTTACAATGAATTTGTACCTGTGTTGTATTACGCTTAATTATCGTTATTGCTTTGCATTGTGGGATTGAATGAGTGTACTCGAGAACGTCCACTATGGTTTCGGACACCACTAAAAATGTCTGTCCCCTCAAATAGTGCCCCTATTTGAGGGTATAGTGGGCGATTTCGGATACAGCCTAG
Organism: Sinocyclocheilus anshuiensis; assembly: GCF_001515605.1. Taxonomy (NCBI): domain Eukaryota; kingdom Metazoa; phylum Chordata; class Actinopteri; order Cypriniformes; family Cyprinidae; genus Sinocyclocheilus; species Sinocyclocheilus anshuiensis. The sequence continues at coordinate 648,561 of NW_015544295.1, read as the reverse complement.
AACATTCTAGATATTGCATAGCAATACCTCGGCAACCGCCCAGAATACTCTAGCGATCGCATAACCCTGGCAACCATCTAGAACATTTTCAATATTGCATAGCAACACCTTGGCAACCACCCAGAACACTCTAGCGATCCCATAACCCTGGCAACCATCTAGAACATTCTAGAGATTGCATAGCAACGCCTTTGCAACCACCCTTCTAGCGATCACATAACCCTGCAACCATCTAGAACACACTAATGATCACATAGCAATGCCTTAGCAACCACCCAGAACACTCTAGCGATCACATAACCCTGCAACCATCTAGAACACTCTAGAGATCGCATAGCGGTGCCTTGGCAACCACTCAGAACACTCTCACATAACACTGACAACCATCTAGAACATTCTAAATATTGCGTAGCAACACCCTGGCAACCACCCAGAACACTCTAGCGACCACACAACCTTGACAACCATCTAAAACAGTCTAGAGATTGCATAGTAATACCCCAGCAACCACACAGAACACCCTAGAAACCGCATAGCAACACCCTGGAAGCCACCCAAAACTCCCTAGCAACCGCATAATAATACCCTGAACATCAACCACAAAGCAATGCCCTGGCAGCCGCACAGATCGCTTTAGCTTTGTGGCTGCAAGTGCTGCAGGGGAAGCACCATTTACATTTTCATTAGAAAATGGAAAAATCTAGTTTGGAAATATTTTCTCATTGCAACCCAGTTTTACACATTATAGTGGATCGGCTTGACTAACACATTTCCTCATGGTGAAGCGCTCAGCTTTGTCTAAACATCCCAGTCAGCAACTGAACAAACACAAACTGCTCATCGCTGTCCAGATCATACAGTAATACAGTGTCACATGTGGGCCAGCCTGCATTATTTGAATAGGTGGAGGGTATTGAGTGTTATATGATGGGTGACTAGAATCTAAACCCGTAGGTTAAACGTTGAGTGGGCAGATGAGAGAAGAGCGGGTGAGATGAACGTTTACGCCGGTGAGTCAGTGAAGAAACACTCAAGTCAGAGCTTTGAAGGAGAGTGGAAGATCAGAGATTTACAGACAACAGAAATTTCCCCATTATTCATGCCAGAGAGAGAAAGAGTGAGAGATAGAGAGTCAAAAAGGGGGGTAACAACAAAGAATGAGATGTGGAGGGGCACTCGAGCAGAAAACAGACGTTAAGAGTTAACAAGAAGTGTGACTGGTTGGTCATATTGATCCAGAGCGACGGAGGCTGATTTGACTCATTCTCCTGGGAACAGAAGAACAGATTCCTCCAGTTCAGTTCATCTGATTTTAATCATTTACAGGATGATAAAGTTCACCCGTAGATGTAAAAGAAAGATGACAAAACTGGCTGCTCTTTAAGACAGGCCTGTAAGATCTTAAATAGAAAAAAAAAAAAAAGGTACTTGCCACCAGCATTGTTGGATGAATTTCACAAAGCTTGTCAAGAACATGTTCGGGTCATATTTCATCTAGAAAAAAAATTAATAATAGAAAAATATTATATTTTTCATATTTTTGGAACAATTTTTCACATACAAATTCCATACAAATCTTTTTTTTTTCTAATGCAAAAGTTGCTTTCTCATATATGCAAAATTAAAATACTATATAACTTGTAAAGTATTGATATATTATGATAGCAACTGATGTATTTATTTTTGACAATTTAAATATATATATATATATACTGTATATATGTGACTCCGGACTACAAAACTAATCATAAGGGTCAATTTTTTGAAATTGAGATTTATACATCATCTGAACGCTGATTAAATAAGCTTTCCATTGATGTATGGTTTGTTAGGATAGGACAATATTTGGATGAGATACAACTATTATACTAACTATTTGAAAATCTGGAATCTGAGGGTGCAACAAAATCAAAATATTGAGAAAATCGCCTTTAAAGTGTCCAAATGAAGTTCTTAGCAATGCATATTACTAATCAAAAATTAAGTTTTAGTATATTTACCGTAGGAAATTTACAAAATATCTTTATGGGACATGATCTTTACTTAATATCCTAATGATATTTGGCATAAAAGAAAAATCGATAATTTTGACCCATACAATGTATTTTTGGCTATACCAGTGCTACTTATGACTGGTTTTGTGGTCCAGGGTCACATATAGTCATGAGAATTTGGTGAGAAAATACTTTAATTATAAGATAATATCAAAAGTCTTAAAGGTCTTAAAAAATTATTTAAAAAAAATCAACGCAATTTTACATTTTTTTTTTTTTTTTTTTTTTTTTGGGTGGTGTGACCTTCATTTCCAAGATTTACTTATAGAATGAAAGGGAGCATTCTGACATTTTAATATTTCACTGTTTGCAACTTCATAAAGTAAAATAACCAGATCATTTGTTCATTTTCATATAACTTCTCCATTTAAAATTCATCGATCTGGCTATGTATAAGTGTAGTGTAGCAAAAAAGTGATGAACTTTTCAATCACAGCACACACAAATACATGAAATATTCATGTATGATTAAGTAGGCTGATATGGATTTCTATATTAGTCTACATGTTTACATATGAATAAATATTAATATATATCTTAATTGTCTGGACACAATTTTTGGTTATGTCTGAAGTATGTGCTCTGAATTATTCCCTTATATAGGCATACTTCACCTCTGAGAACATTTGCCCATATGTGGGATATTAGACTAGTGATGGTACGATACCAGTAGGCTTTGATTCTGATATTGGTTAGAGATCATAACGCTCAAGTTAGGAATTAAATGAGTAACGCATAAACATGCTCATGTTACGTGTGGTTTGTGTGACTCGATTCAGAAGTTACATTACTGCAGTTAAGAGTTTTACATTGAGTAGGTATTCCAGTTCAGAGAACAAATTTGCTTGCAAAGCCTCATGGGACGTACACAATCGCCTCTCTCAGCGTGAAACAGAAAAAAATTCTCAGAAATCAGAAATTTCCCAAAATTCAACACAAACACAAAACAAATCGATATGTTCCATCAATCAGCCAATACAATTTTTTAACAGAATAAAATCTGACATTCATTCAATTTTAAAAAAGAACAAATTGCTCATTTTTAAAACTACATTGTAGCTTTTTCAGCGCGGAAATATTTGTGATTTTTTTTCTTAAAAAAAAAACAACTATTAAAAAATCTATTTAAAGAAAAAGCTGTGCTCAGATGGAAATATAGCTGACGATCATCCACTGCCAACATTATCTGTGGGTCAGCAAGGACTTCCACTGCCCTTTTTGCAGAAGTGAGTCGATATTTTCCGTCAAGACATTTCTTACTTCCCTTTTCAAAATAAAGTTAGCCTAATATTGTGCTAGAATACATCACGCCCCGCAGTTACCTCTCAGCAAATACCAGATCTCAAATAGCACTTATGATATGGGATAGGATGGAAAAACTAATAACGGATAGGTGAAATGTTATCTGAAACATCGGTTAGACTTTCAGTTAAAAAACAAGAAGATTGTGATCTCTGAAGAAGGGGGAAAAGTACAGTCTCTTTTCTTCTGAAAATGAAACTGGGGGTGATCAAGCTAAAGAAAAAAAAAATCCCCAAACGGCCATGTTGATTTAGCTTATTCCAGGAAACCCAGTGAGTGTGACACATGCAGGTCACAGGTCTCTATAGCTGTGGCTTTTGTCGTAGCCTCTATGACAGGGAAATCGATGAGAAAAACACTCCCTGGTAACGAAGTGTGTTTGTTTACATATCTCAATATGAAATATGCATCATGATCACTGCTATCCTCATCAGCTGTCGCCTTCCAAAAAAAGTGAGCTGAAGTTGCATTTTCAGAATTGAGATTGCTTCATTTCCATTCATTTCCAATGTGGAAACTGTTTATCTCTTCACAGAAAAGTAAATGACCTTCATTGTCAACTTTCAAGAACTAGAAGATGTGCATCTGAGATGACTAAATGACTATTCGATAGTGATAGTTCACTCGCTATTTCTGCTTTTTTGAAACTTGAAAGCTTTACTGCCCATTCACTGAACTCGCATGGAAAAGAACAATCACATTAATACATTTTAATTAGTGCATTCATTAAAGGAGACATATTATGCCCCTTTTTACAATATGTAATATAAGTCTCTGGTGTCCCCAGAATGTGTCTGTGAAGTCTCCGCTCAAAATACTCCACAGATCATTTATTATATCATTTTGAACATGCCTATTTGGAGTGGAAGCAGAAACAGCTGTTTTTCAGGCCTGTCTCTTTAAATGCAAATGAGCTGCTGAACCTCGGACCTGCTAAAAACATGTTTTGGTTCTGATTATCATGTTTATCGCGCTGAAATCATGCGTTTTAAACCATATGAGTTTAAACTTCTGATATACGGTTTTCTGAGCGCACACATCCGAAGCACACGGACAGAAAGCGGCTGTCACAGCATGTGAGTACTAAACTTAAAGGCACAATATTTTTATACAAAAACCACTAGAACAGTGTTATATATCTTGCTGACTTGCATTATCCCAAATGTTTCGAAGAATGTTTAAATCCAGAGAAATAAGCAATTTGAACTAGTGACACGGAGCGTGTCCATGGTGTCATTGTGTCGCCTGCCAATGATGTCATAACCCCTCGATTTCCGGTTTTGTTTTGTAGAAAACACAGAAACACCAAAGACACTTTAATATGTTGAGCGTTTTATTAGACAGGTGACGACTGCACAGAGTAGCATTATAACAGAATTTTCAAACGTATCTAGGATGATAAAACAGCGCTGCTTTACCCCACATACGCACAACCGGAAGGAGCGGAAGCGGTCGACTGTGGCATAATAAAAGCTCCGCTGCTTTCGAGCCGTGTGTCGCGCTCGTTTCGCTTCGACGGCTTTCAGCCTCACCCTGCATCATTCTACTACGTTAATAAATCATTAGCTCATCCATGAACATGATTTCTGCCCGAGTCCCGTCGGATTACATCGGCTGTGGGGATGAAGACCTCAACTCCCATGATTCCACACTCAGTCACTGCGTCATCAAACTACGCCTTTGTTTTGAAACGCCCTCTAGCAGCGAAAAATTACATATTGTGCCTTTAAGTTCTCATTCACACACAAGTTTACGTTAAAAACACATGAGTTACAAAAACAGTCGGTTATGTCTGTCACGGTAAACAGCTGGGAAATAAATTGCATGTTTATTTTAGATCTGTGTGGCAGCAGCAATAAATCAATAAATCCACTGCTCTCTTGTCTCCTCTGAGGCTGGGACTCTAAACAGTGTTCTGTGCTCGTCTGTGCAGCCAAAGACAGAACAGTTAGCATGTTTTGCTCAAACTTTCACCATGGCATTAGAGCTGGTACACCGTTGTCGCTTGCGAAATCAAATGACGGCGCTATGGGTGGAAACTTACAGATTAAGGGGCGGTAATATTATAATGAGATCCCTTTGCCACGTCACCAAGGGAGCAAAATCAGACGCGCTCGTTTTCTCAGACGCTTGCAGAAAAAGGCTTACCAAAACAGTTACTGGGTGAATCTTTTTCACATTTCCTTGGTTGGTAGATACACCGGGGACCTGATTATAGCACTTAAAACCTGGAAAAGTCAGATTTTCATGATATGTCACCTTTAACTTTATTGGAATGGATCTGTGATGTTTCGAATGATAATGTTTTTGTTTGCTCAGGGTCTGGTGGAGGTGGTGACCAGCAGTGATGGACGGATATCAGTGAGAGCCACCATACTGCTCGGAGAACTTCTGCACATGGTACTGCATTACTTCAGACCTGTAAATGGGGCCCAAAATGACCTTTTTACACTCCATAAATATTTATTATGGGGCCATGAACTTGTGTTCTGTAATATTTATTATTAGGCACTAGGCAGCTTATTGTGTTTTTATAAATTGTTCACAAATGTAGTTTTATTTTCATAAAAGCTCTAAATTGCTCATAAAACTTTTATTTATGTAACATTGTAACAATTCTTCTCATTTTGGTGGTGTTAGTGAACAACGTTGATTTATTTTCTTTATGGTAGCATTGTTATTGTTAACTAAAACAAAAATGAAAACTACTAAACAAAATTTGGTAACTGACAAAGCTGAATAAAACAAATCTTAAAAATGTATATTTTAAAGGGGTCATATGATGCGATTTCAATTTTTCCTTTCTCTTTGAAGTGTTACAAGCTCTTGGTGCATAAAGAAGATCTGTAAAGTTGCAAAGACTAAAGTCTCAATAAGTTCTCATTCACACACAAGTTTACGTTAAAAACACATGAGTTACAAAAACAGTCGGTTATGTCTGTCACGGTAAACAGCTGGGAAATAAATTGCATGTTTATTTTAGATCTGTGTGGCAGCAGCAATAAATCAATAAATCCACTGCTCTCTTGTCTCCTCTGAGGCTGGGACTCTAAACAGTGTTCTGTGCTCGTCTGTGCAGCCAAAGACAGAACAGTTAGCATGTTTTGCTCAAACTTTCACCATGGCATTAGAGCTGGTACACCGTTGTCGCTTGCGAAATCAAATGACGGCGCTATGGGTGGAAACTTACAGATTAAGGGGCGGTAATATTATAATGAGATCCCTTTGCCACGTCACCAAGGGAGCAAAATCAGACGCGCTCGTTTTCTCAGACGCTTGCAGAAAAAGGCTTACCAAAACAGTTACTGGGTGAATCTTTTTCACATTTCCTTGGTTGGTAGATACACCGGGGACCTGATTATAGCACTTAAAACCTGGAAAAGTCAGATTTTCATGATGTGTCACCTTTAACATGCCTGAGCATAGCTGAATATATATTTCCGAAATGTATTAAAATATTCTCAGTCAACAACATGTGGTAACTGCAATAACCAAATAAATTACAAATACAGAAAATACCAGCTTAACACCATCTCTGGAAATCATTATCTAAGACAGAGACTATAGATTTTCAGTTAGCTAATATCTAAAAAAAAAAAAATGCTGTAAGAAGTACATATTTAGGTGTAGTGTAAGAACCAGTTTTGCTTTGGAAAGGGACTCAATGAACTGTTTTACAGGTTTTGTTACACATTATTTTGATATTTTTGTATTTGCATTTGAAGGTAAATACCTAATCAACAAAACTTGTGTTAATTTTTAAAGTGACAGTTCACCCAAACATGAGATTGTCATCATTTGCTCACCCTCATGTTGTTCCAAACGCACATGACTTTCTTTTTTTCCATGGAACACAAAAGGTGTTTTCTTTAAGCTTTGCTATAAATGAGTGTATATAACACACACACACACACACACACACTTATAACAGTAACAATACAAATATGTAAAACACATTATGATCTTGTCTTCTTCTGCGTTCATCCCAAGCACACAAATTTAAAGAAGCTTTTCATAGAAGAATTACTTTTAAAGGGGTCATATGATGCGATTAAAATTTTTCCTTTCTCTTCGGAGTGTTACAAGCTCTTGGTGCATAAAGAAGATCTGTAAAGTTGCAAAGACTAAAGTCTCAAATCCAAAGAGATATTCTTTATAAAAGTTGAGTCAGCCACGCCCACCTAAAACGGCTCGTTCTAACACGCCCCCACGTCTACCTCACTATGTGGGAAGATTTGCATAACGCCGCCCAAATGTTCACGCAAAGAAAGAAGGCGTAACTTTTATTCTCGCTGTAGTATTGTTGCCGCCACCATGTCGTGAAGACACTGTGTGCTTCGTTGTGAAAGTGAAACGACTTTGTTTGGTCTTCCAAAAGAGGACGATATCTGCTTCGTCATGCCTGGAGCTGATCCGTGCTGGTCGCTGAGGAAATACATCAACTTTGCGCTGTGGATCACTGGATCGGCTTTCACCGTGGACGAAGCGGAGTCCAGCCCGGGGTCGTCACATGTTGTTGCCACAAGCCTACCGGCCGCTCCTTCGTCGAATCCACCGGCCGCGCCATTCTCAAGCCCGCCGGCCTCTGCTCACTCAAGCCTGCCGGCCGTTCCTCACTCAGCCCGCAGTGTGTGACGCTGTGTAATCGAAACTACTTTGTTTGGTCTTCCAAAAGAGGACATCACGACTAGAAAT
>NW_015544295.1:638902-639079 GCF_001515605.1 Sinocyclocheilus anshuiensis | reverse complement strand
CCGCCGAAATGTTCACGCAAAGAAAGAAGGCATTCTCGCTGTACTCGCTGTAGTATTGTTGCCGCCACCATGTCGTGAAGACACTGTGTGCTTCGTTGTGAAACTTTGTTTGGTTTGTTTGGTCTTCCAAAAGAGGACGATATCTGCTTCGTCATGCCTGGAGCTGATCCGTGCTGG
>NW_015544295.1:628941-638578 GCF_001515605.1 Sinocyclocheilus anshuiensis | reverse complement strand
CAGATGTGTGCAGCGCATTTTATGGAGGACTGTTTCCTGATCCTGGGAGAGTAGACTACAATGCCGGCTGTTCTGCCTCACAGACTGTTTTTTATATTTTTTATATTTAAAGGATTTGCCACTGATGACTCAAACGTGAGTTTTGAGCAGTGTAGAGTAGTTTGTTATTTTTGTCTCTGATCACAAATGCAGACATGGTTTTATGTTTACGCGGTGCGATGCAACGCAACGCGTAAAAAGACAGTACGATATGAAAACTATGAAATAATCATTATAATCCGTAATTATGTCCCCACTGGATGCAACAAATGCCTCGTTTATAATGGGTTTTAATGTTTTTGTCTCATCGCTCCTGGACACGGCATCACAATATGGTAGTGGCGTAACATTTCCGTCACACGCTTGAGGTATTCGGCCAATCACAACGCACTGGATAGCTGGCCAATCACAACACACCTCGCTTTTCAGACCGATGAGCTTTGTAAAAATCGACGTGTTTCAGAAAGGCGGGGCATAGAGGAGAAACAATAATGTACAGTATGTGGAAAAGAATGTTTTTTAACCTTAAACCGCATAAACATTTCATTACACCAAATACACAATGTTCTTTTTAGCAGCATCATATGACCCCTTTAAAATAGGTCTGTATGTTTTTTGGAAAAAAAGTCTCTTCTGTTCACCAAGGCTAAATGTATTTGATAAAAAAAATAATAATAATATAGTGAAATATCATTACAATTTAAAATAAGTACTTTCTATTTGAATATTTTAGAATGCAATTTATTCCTGATGCAAAGTTGAATATTCCGCATCGTTATTTCAGTCTTCAGTGTCACATGATCCTTCAGAAATCATGCTAATATGCTGCTCAAGAAACATTTCTCATTATTACCAATCTTGAAAACAGTTGTGCTGCTTATATTTTAAGAATTTTTCCAGGATTCTTTGATGAACGAAAAGTTCAATAGATCAGCATTTATTTGAAAACGGAATCATTTCTAACTTTATAAATATGCTTACTGTCACTTTTGACCAATTTAAAGCGGCCTTGCTAAATAAAAGTATTCATTTATTTTCGAAAATCCAACCCTTTTGAACAGAAGTATATCTGAAAACACTGTCTAGAATGGCCTCATATCAAGTTAAAATTTGCATAGGAAGAATATGAAATAACACCAAGCAACAACTTTCGTTCAGTCTTAAAACTCTTTATTTATTCTTTTAATTTGAGTTACAACATTGTCCATACTCTTGAGAGGAACTACAGCGCTGCTGAATGACTCGGAGATGTTTGAGGTTTTCCACACGGGCTTGTTAAAAATGAAACCTCAAACATTTCCTCAAAAACACTTCTCCCCTCACTCTCATATTGGCACAGCACTGACAGTAAAGTGGATGACTGGTAAAAATGCAAGGGTCTAAATAAACCTGACGTGATTGTTCTTTTTGAGCCTCGGCATCTAAACGCAATCCAGATCCCGCCTGTGACCCAAAGGCAAGATGATGAGAGAATGATGGCTCCCTGAAACCTAAAAATCACAGTATTAATATTCTCCACAGTTCTGAGCAGACGGGAAAAGCTGCGGCCTCAAAGTAACTTCCCACTATTTTCACTGCAAGCCTAATATCAAGAACCGTAATATTCAGCGACTGAAGCTGCTTTCTGGATTTTAAACACGGGCCGTATAGAACACAGAAAAATAAACTCGTCTCATCGATCGATTTCAGTCTGACCTCGGCAAACATCACTGCAGCAAATGTTCCTCAAGAAAGCAAGGCAGTCACACTCGGTCTTGTGGAGAAAAGAAGGCAAAAACCAAAGGCAAAACAGGACCGACTACTACAAACATCTGCACCAATGTAATGACTAGCACTGGAATGTCTTCAAAAACACTAAGAAAAGGTTCCGTCTCAAAAGGATATTTGCATGTCACAGGAATGTCACCACAGCACTTATCCAACCATGAAGTTTCCCAGGATTCCTGCACGAACAGCAATTTTAGGTGGCCGCTTTTGGGCCATCCGCCTGCATACTCAAAATCAATTGTTTTATAAAATTATAGCTTGAAATGAAACAGAAAACCATCAATACAGTATGAATATCAGAGTTGAAACACCCCCCGGTCACATGATCATCACTCTTTTGGTCCGTGATTTTAGTTTTAGTCTTTTCAATCAAATATACCAGAGATTTAAATCTACGCGGGGCAAATGAATTGAGTCCGATTCTCATGAGGGAGGGGGAGATGTTGAGCTGCGTTAGATAAGTTCCACGTAATTTGCCGGGAACATGCCGAAATGGCCATCCGGTCCGTATCCTCGCCACCAGCCTTCATCAATCATCTCGATGCCGGCGATGATGGCATCTGGGTCAAACGAGATCTCAGTGTCATCAGCTGAGAAGACACACGTAAAGCATATCAGATCACAGATTAAATGAGGAAAATGACATAAAAAGCTGTCTAAAGGCCAAAGTCTACTTCTGTTTTGACACTAAAAGCTTAGCGGAATTAGAAAAATCAGGTTGTGTGCTTACAGTAGGTGTATATTATGCTGATGATCGCATTTGTGCTATGCAGACTGTGTGCATACCAGAGTTTACATGTACAAAAAGTGTAAAAAACAGGACTTAATGCTGCCTTCATGTGTTATCGAAAATGTCCTACTTCCCCCACTTCTGAAGCTGTAATTAGGAGTATGTAACATTCAAGTGCTTTGTTGTCAGAAAGAATAGGAATCATGGAGGTCAGCTCATTCATTAGTTCAGCCAAAAGATATTTAGTCAATATCCAACAGGTTTGGAATCAAATGTAGCGTCCCATTCTTTGATAACTATATAAACATTCACTGCGCTATCTAATTTTCAATATACACAATTTGCACCAAAATATAATTTACATGTGTAAATATACATGACTGTGATGACATGAGAAAGCAATGCAGATGTTAGGCAGCCTTAAAGGGTTAGTTCACCCAAAAATGAAAATTCTGTCATTAATTACTCACCCTCGTGTTGTTCCAAACCGTAAGACCTTCGTTCATCTTCAGAACACATATTAAGATATTGATGAAATCTGAGGTTCTACGGTTGAACCACTGATGTCACATGGATTATTTTAACGATCTCCTTGCTACGTTTCTGGACCTTGATCGTGGTGGTACCCTTGCTGTCTATGGAGGGTCAGAAAGCTCTCGGATTTGATCAAAAATATCTTAATTTGTGTTTTGAAGATGAATGAAGGATTTACAGGTTTGGAATGACATGAGGGTGAGTAACTAATGACAGAATTTACGTTTTTGTGTGAACTATCACTTTAAAGGGTGAAATTAAAATTACCCCATGATTTGCTTACCCTCGAGCCATCCTAGGTGTATATGACTTTCTTCTTTCAAACGAATACAATCAGAGTTATATTAAAAATGTCCTGACTCTTTCAAGCTTTATAATGGCAGTGAATAGGTGTTGAGATTTTGTAGTCCAAAAAAAAGTGCATAAATTCATCATAAAAAGTGCTCCACGGGGTTAATAAAGGCCTTCAGAAGCAAACTGATGCATTTGTGTAAGAATAACATCCATATTTAAAACTATATAAACTGTAATCTCTAGCTTCCGCTAACTGTCGTACGCGCGTTCACAAGAGAGTGGCGATCCAGTTCTCAACAGCCATTCACTGCCATTATAAATCTCGGAAGAACCAAGACATTTTTCAATATAACTCCAATTGTATTGGTCTGAAAGAAGAAAGTCATATACACCTGGGATGACTTGAGGGTGAGTAAATCATGGGGTAAGTTTAATTTTGGGGTTTCATTTAATTTTAAAATGATCTCAAAGTCCCAGTTTATTTCAGTCTTCAGTGTCACATGATCCTTCAGAAATCATGTTAATATGCTGCTCAAGAAACATTTCTCATTATTACCAATCTTGAAAACAGTTGTGCTGCTTATATTTTAAGAATTTTTCCAGGATTCTTTGATGAACGAAAAGTTCAATAGATCAGCATTTATTTGAAAACGGAATCATTTCTAACTTTATAAATATGCTTACTGTCACTTTTGACCAATTTAAAGCGGCCTTGCTAAATAAAAGTATTCATTTATTTTCGAAAATCCAACCCTTTTGAACAGAAGTATATCTGAAAACACTGTCTAGAATGGCCTCATATCAAGTTAAAATTTGCATAGGAAGAATATGAAATAACACCAAGCAACAACTTTCGTTCAGTCTTAAAACTCTTTATTTATTCTTTTAATTTGAGTTACAACATTGTCCATACTCTTGAGAGGAACTACAGCACTGCTGAATGACTCGGAGATGTTTGAGGTTTTCCACACGGGCTTGTTAAAAATGAAACCTCAAACATTTCCTCAAAAACACTTCTCCCCTCACTCTCATATTGGCACAGCACTGACAGTAAAGTGGATGACTGGTAAAAATGCAAGGGTCTAAATAAACCTGACGTGATTGTTCTTTTTGAGCCTCGGCATCTAAACGCAATCCAGATCCCGCCTGTGACCCAAAGGCAAGATGATGAGAGAATGATGGCTCCCTGAAACCTAAAAATCACAGTATTAATATTCTCCACAGTTCTGAGCAGACGGGAAAAGCTGCGGCCTCAAAGTAACTTCCCACTATTTTCACTGCAAGCCTAATATCAAGAACCGTAATATTCAGCGACTGAAGCTGCTTTCTGGATTTTAAACACGGGCCGTATAGAACACAGAAAAATAAACTCGTCTCATCGATCGATTTCAGTCTGACCTCGGCAAACATCACTGCAGCAAATGTTCCTCAAGAAAGCAAGGCAGTCACACTCGGTCTTGTGGAGAAAAGAAGGCAAAAACCAAGGCAAAACGGGACTGATCACTACAAACATCTGCACCAAACACCTCTGGAATATTGGAACTAGCATTGAAATGTTCAAAAGCAACGTCTTTGCAAACACTGAGAAAAGGTTCAGTCTCAAAAGGATATTCGCATGTCACTGGAATGTCACCACAGCACTTATTCAACGAAGTTTCCCAGGATTCCTGCACGAACAGCAATTTTAGGTGGCCGCTTTTGGGCCATCCGCCTGCATACTCAAAATCAATTGTTTTATAAAATTATAGCTTGAAATGAAACAGAAAACCATCAATACAGTATGAATATCAGAGTTGAAACACCCCCCGGTCACATGATCATCACTCTTTTGGTCCGTGATTTTAGTTTTAGTCTTTTCAATCAAATATACCAGAGATTTAAATCTACGCGGGGCAAATGAATTGAGTCCGATTCTCATGAGGGAGGGGGAGATGTTGAGCTGCGTTAGATAAGTTCCACGTAATTTGCCGGGAACATGCCGAAATGGCCATCCGGTCCGTATCCTCGCCACCAGCCTTCATCAATCATCTCGATGCCGGCGATGATGGCATCTGGGTCAAACGAGATCTCAGTGTCATCAGCTGAGAAGACACACGTAAAGCATATCAGATCACAGATTAAATGAGGAAAATGACATAAAAAGCTGTCTAAAGGCCAAAGTCTACTTCTGTTTTGACACTAAAAGCTTAGCGGAATTAGAAAAATCAGGTTGTGTGCTTACAGTTTATGCTGATTATGCTGATGATCGCATTTGTGCTATGCAGACTGTGTGCATACCAGAGTTTACATGTACAAAAAACAGGAAAAACAGGACTTAATGCTGCCTTCATGTGTTATCGAAAATGTCCTACTTCCCCCACTTCTGAAGCTGTAATTAGGAGTATGTAACATTCAAGTGCTTTGTTGTCAGAAAGAATAGGAATCATGGAGGTCAGCTCATTCATTAGTTCAGCCAAAAGATATTTAGTCAATATCCAACAGGTTTGGAATCAAATGTAGCGTCCCATTCTTTGATAACTATATAAACATTCACTGCGCTATCTAATTTTCAATATACACAATTTGCACCAAAATATAATTTACATGTGTAAATATACATGACTGTGATGACATGAGAAAGCAATGCAGATGTTAGGCAGCCTTAAAGGGTTAGTTCACCCAAAAATGAAAATTCTGTCATTAATTACTCACCCTCGTGTTGTTCCAAACCGTAAGACCTTCGTTCATCTTCAGAACACATATTAAGATATTGATGAAATCTGAGGTTCTACGGTTGAACCACTGATGTCACATGGATTATTTTAACGATCTCCTTGCTACGTTTCTGGACCTTGATCGTGGTGGTACCCTTGCTGTCTATGGAGGGTCAGAAAGCTCTCGGATTTGATCAAAAATATCTTAATTTGTGTTTTGAAGATGAATGAAGGATTTACAGGTTTGGAATGACATGAGGGTGAGTAACTAATGACAGAATTTACGTTTTTGTGTGAACTATCACTTTAAAGGGTGAAATTAAAATTACCCCATGATTTGCTTACCCTCGAGCCATCCTAGGTGTATATGACTTTCTTCTTTCAAACGAATACAATCAGAGTTATATTAAAAATGTCCTGACTCTTTCAAGCTTTATAATGGCAGTGAATAGGTGTTGAGATTTTGTAGTCCAAAAAAAAGTGCATAAATTCATCATAAAAAGTGCTCCACGGGGTTAATAAAGGCCTTCAGAAGCAAACTGATGCATTTGTGTAAGAATAACATCCATATTTAAAACTATATAAACTGTAATCTCTAGCTTCCGCTAACTGTCGTACGCGCGTTCACAAGAGAGTGGCGATCCAGTTCTCAACAGCCATTCACTGCCATTATAAATCTCGGAAGAACCAAGACATTTTTCAATATAACTCCAATTGTATTGGTCTGAAAGAAGAAAGTCATATACACCTGGGATGACTTGAGGGTGAGTAAATCATGGGGTAAGTTTAATTTTGGGGTTTCATTTAATTTTAAAATGATCTCAAAGTCCCAGTTTTTAAAATACGACTTGAGAGGCCATTCATGTCCAATTTCTGACTAGAAAACTATTTATATTTACAATAATTCCGATACAAAAAATTCAAATAAATGAGCTGAACAAACCAGATTTGCAGTGATTAGTTAAGAAAAACCTGCAGTCTTGCAATAAACTCTCAGAATTTGAATTTTTGAGACATTAATTCTGGGGGCAGTTGTAGTCTAATGGTAGAGAGTCAAACATGTAACCTGAAGTTCATGGGTTCGATTCTCAATACCGACAGAAAATGTAGGTGGGGGAGTGAATGAACAGCACTCTCTCTTCAATACCCATGACTGAAGTAGCAGCAAAAATTGCTGCCCACTGCTCCAGGTGTGTGTTCACTACTCACTCACTGCTGTGTGTGTGCACTTGAATGTAAAGGACAAATTCCAAGTATGGGTTACCATACTTGGCTGCATGTCACTTCACTTATACAAAACTGATTTTGTTTACGTATGTGATGCAAACATGTTAACCAATAACGTTAATGCAGCATCCAAATCCGAAAAAGAGCTGGAATATGCATTTTTTGAGTGCTTAAACAAACACACACTGGCCTAAATCTGATTTTGATCTGATTTTCTTAAAAGCATGACTGAGAATTCATGCTATGATGATTTTAGTAATAGCAGAATTAGTACAAATGCAGATGGCAAAGCAGAAGAGATTTGTGCGAAAGGAATGTGCATCTCTATGCATATTTAGAATGCATTGTTTATCATGTATAATCAACACACACCAGCTTGGTAGTCATACAGAGCCCTGGCGCAGACACCACGGTCATCTGTCGTCTCATACGTGTTCTGCTCCTCCACCTGACAAACATTCACAAAACATTCAAGAACCTGCACATTTAAATCAAACACGCCTCACATCCCCCGAAAGACAGCGTGAAATTTTAAAAAATGGATGCCTTTAACTTTAAAGACCCTATGATATGAAAAGTTTGTTGCTTTTGGTTCATGTATATTAGTTTGTGCTCCTCTGGCATACGCTAAAAGAGTGACAAAATGAGTTCCTCAAAATTGACAGATTTAACATTTGCAATCTTTCACTTCTAGAAAAACAGACGAACAATAACAATGACCCCAAACTGCAGTGCACAGAATACTGCCCAATCAAAAGCTCTTTAGAGATGATTTTGGCTCTAACTGCTGTCATTATTCAGAACTAGTTAGTTCTGGTAGTGAGTGTCGTACCTGTGCTGGATCCTCATAGATGGCGTCTTGTTCCACTACTGCGTCATATTGTGGCTGCTTTTGCTCTACAGGCATTTCATAATTATCAGCGACCGCTTGTACATCTGTAACATGAAAGAAAACAAGACGAGAGAAATCATTTGCTATGGGTCCTGTAATAGCACACATTCTCCACAAGGTGGTGCTGACAATCAATTGATTGACTGATGATGATAATATGACAGTGAGATGGGATAAAACAACAACACAGAGAAACAAATGACAGGAGCTGATAATGTGTGTGTGTGTGTGTGTGAATCCCACCTTCATACTCTGGCTCGGGTTCTGGCTCTGGTTCCACATACTGAGATCTGGGTTGCTCCTCAAAACTGGGCTCTACTTAAAACACACACACACATGCGTAGAAACACATGGTAACAAGATTTGTATTCTGACAAACCGCAGGTGGGTAGAGTCAGAGTTTGAGAGCTGCATGACCAAAATATATCATGTTATGAGTTATTTTATATGATAGTAACTACACTCAGTGATTGCACTCAGTGCAAATGCTTCAAATGATTTAAAAGTAACAATTAAAAAAAGTATCAAAATAGCAATTTATTATAAATCAGAATGGATGAGTTACATTTAAAGCCAAGTAGACTATGGTTTTCTAGATATACAGTACTGCAGTATAAATGTGATAGTATGCAGAAATGTTATGTGGCATATATTATTATTGTTCAAAAGTTTTGGGTCAGTTTTTTTTCCTGAAAGAAATCAATACTTTTACTGATCAAAGATGCATTCAATTGATCAAAAGTGACAGTAAAGACTTAAATTATGAAAAATGTTCAAATTAATGCTGTTCTTTTAACCTTTCTATTTATCAAAGCATTGATACATTCCTCAAACACTAAGCAGCACAACTGTTTTCAACTATTATAATAGTAATATTTCTTAAGCATCAAATCAGCATATTAGAATGATTTCTGTAGGATCATGTGACACTGAAGACTGAAAATTCAGCTTTACATAAAAATATATTAGAATAGAAAACGGCTATTTTAAATTCATATAGAAAACATTTTCAATTGTAATACAATTTTAGAATTACTGTTTTTATTGTATTTTTGATAAATGCAGGCTTGATCAGCATAAGAGACTTGAGAGAAAAATCGTAATCTCATCCCAAACTTTTGAACAACAGTGTAGCATCAAAACGCTCGGGCCTTATTTTGAGATGATTAATTCATTAAAGAGACAGTTCACCAAAAAATTCCGTGATCATTTACTCACCCTCATGTCGTCCCAAACCTGTATGACTTTCTTTCTTCAGTGTAACACAAAAGGAGAAAGTCTAAAGAAACTTCCAGCTATTGAATGAAGACTGGGGCTTTAAAGCACCACAATAACAAAAATGCACAATAAAAGCATCATAACAATGGTCCGTATGATCTGAGAAAAGTAGCGATGCCCATCTCATGAACAAATGATTCTTTCAGCTGAATGATTTGTTCACATGTACACATATACATATAC
>NW_015544295.1:628438-628605 GCF_001515605.1 Sinocyclocheilus anshuiensis | reverse complement strand
TAATTCAACTCATTCAAAACACAAATGAACAGCTCACTGGAGATTAGAAATGTGATCTTAATCTCAATATTGACAATCTGTTCCTCACACTTCAGAAGACTGTGAATTTAGCGCATAAGGACGAACTATTCTATGATCCTTTTATGGTGTTTTTGAAACTTGAATTC
>NW_015544295.1:616438-619752 GCF_001515605.1 Sinocyclocheilus anshuiensis | reverse complement strand
ACACACACACACACACACACACACACACACAGCACCCTGGAAATCCCGTTTATTTTGAGGTGTACAGCAGAATTTGACAGCAAGCATGAGGAACGTGTGAGTGGTTAGATCTTAGTTGAGATGCATGAAAACACCACACAAAGAAGTAGAGAGTGAAAGTGTGTGAGCATGGAGATGGACGACACACCAGACCTTTCCAAGTGTGCGATAAGGAAGGAATGATAAGGTGTGTGTTTGTGTACCTCTGGCTCGTAAAGGTGAGGCCTGACGCACGGGAGAGCGAAATGGCTCTGGGTCACATGACTGCTTGGACAGAAAAGGGCTGTTCAACCGCCCTGAGACAGAACAGAGAATGACAAAGAGAGAAACCCAAGCTGACAGATGCAGTTATACACAGCAGAACAGACCACAAACATGGTTTTAGACAGAAGAACTGCAGGCTGTTTAAATGACAGTGTCGAATTTCAGATGGACGAACAGGGTTGAAATGCCCGGAGAACAACGTGAGAATGGGAAATACCACAAAACATTGAACAATCAGGAGTTAGTTACTGCATGCATAGGAAAACACCTTCTAATTCACAGACAAGGCCCTTCTTTAAACGTGTTCGAACACATTCACTACATGAAACGTGACCCACAGAGCAAAAGGGGAAGCGAAATATAGCATGCAAATAATGTGGCATTTAAATAAAACACTTCCTATAGTGTAAATTGTGCTTGTAGAGATCTCATCAGGACATCAGCATACTGCTAATTGGTTATTTATTATCCTGATGAGATATAAACCTTGATATTTATAACCACTAAATTAGATGCTGTTATTCAAAAAGTGTTCAAAAGTTTGGGGTCAGTCATTTTTTTTATTTGTATTTATTTAATTATTTTTAAGAAATTAATTATTTTATTCCGCAAGGATGCATTAAATTTGATCAAAAGTGACAGTGAAGTAATGGCTGCTGAAAATTCAGCTTTGCCATCATAATAATAAATTAATTCTATTTAAAAGTGTAATATAATATTTCAATAACCTTTTTAATTTGTAATAATATTTCAATGTATTTCAATAATATTTTACTATATATTTCTGATAAAATAAATGCAGCTTTGGTGAGCATAACACACTTAATCTTACAGAGCCCAATATATATATATATATATTTATTTCTATATATTACTTTTGTTAATATATTGTTACTATATAAATAAACACTGATGTACTTTAATAAATCCACATAACGTATATTTATATAAATGTATAGTAGCAGTATATATTTATTTAATGCCATGTCAGCATCTTAGGCTCTTTTCATGGCAAAAACAATTAAAAAATATAACAAATACGATAAAAAAAATACAAATATAACAAATACCGAATTTTTACATTAACATATGATAAAAAATTCTAAAACTTTTTCTGGCAAAATTGTACTAAATTATATATGCATATAAAACACTGACAGCCAATCAGAATCCATCCTGTTGTAACGAGCTCGAGAATTTAAAGCGGCGGACGCGCGTGCGCTCAGAATAAACAGACGATATTGTTCGCTGGTGTGGACGCTAATATCGTTATCTTTATAGTTATATTTATAGTTATCGTTCTTGGTGTGTGTAAGTTAGCTGTATTTTTTGGTTATTTTTTAACCTAATCAAAATAACCCAACTGCAGTTTGATTGAGATTAATTGGAATGCACAATGAAAAAACATGACACTTCCTATAGTGTAAATTGTGCTTGTAGAGATCTCATCAGGACATCAGCATACTGCTAATTGGTTATTTATTATCCTGATGAGATATAAACCTTGATATTTATAACCACTAAATTAGATGCTGTTATTCAAAAAGTGTTCAAAAGTTTGGGGTCAGTCATTTTTTTTATTTGTATTTATTTAATTATTTTTAAGAAATTAATTATTTTATTCCGCAAGGATGCATTAAATTTGATCAAAAGTGACAGTGAAGTAATGGCTGCTGAAAATTCAGCTTTGCCATCATAATAATAAATTAATTCTATTTAAAAGTGTAATATAATATTTCAATAACCTTTTTAATTTGTAATAATATTTCAATGTATTTCAATAATATTTTACTATATATTTCTGATAAAATAAATGCAGCTTTGGTGAGCATAACACACTTAATCTTACAGAGCCCAATATATATATATATATATATTTATTTCTATATATTACTTTTGTTAATATATTGTTACTATATAAATAAACACTGATGTACTTTAATAAATCCACATAACGTATATTTATATAAATGTATAGTAGCAGTATATATTTATTTAATGCCATGTCAGCATCTTAGGCTCTTTTCATGGCAAAAACAATTAAAAAATATAACAAATACAATAAAAAACAGCAAACAAACAAACAAGTTATATTACACAAGATTTTTTACATTAACATATGATAAAAAATTCTAAAACTTTTTCTGGCAAAATTGTACTAAATTATATATGCATATAAAACACTGACAGCCAATCAGAATCCATCCTGTTGTAACGAGCTCGAGAATTTAAAGCGGCGGACGCGCGTGCGCTCAGAATAAACAGACGATATTGTTCGCTGGTGTGGACGCTAATATCGTTATCTTTATAGTTATATTTATAGTTATCGTTCTTGGTGTGTGTAAGTTAGCTGTATTTTTTGGTTATTTTTTAACCTAATCAAAATAACCCAACTGCAGTTTGATTGAGATTAATTGGAATGCACAATGAAAAAAACATGATTTTTGAAAATGGTTAAAAACGGGGTTATCTGTTTTTCCAAATGAACTCTTCATATATAAATATACATAAAACTATTATAAAATAGTACAGTATATAATAGTAAATAGTATAAATATTAAATATAACAAATCTATATTGTTGTTTTTCTGTTTTGACTCGTATGGTGTGTGTATGTGTGGGACACAGAGTATGTATAGATGAACGGTACCTGGTTTTGGACTGGACTGAGTATTGTCTGTGTTAGCAGGGTTGATACCCATCTCTCTCTGTTTGAACATTTCTCTGGGATTAACGGAGCGCTGGGAGACGAGAGCCGTGGCTTCCTGTTACAAATATACACACACAGTAGCAATCGCTACATCAAGTTTCATGACTGATAACCCTGATGGCAGTACAAGGACTCTTTTCAGAATATAAGAGCTAGAGATACAAAGTAAGTGGCTATACTGAAAGAGTAAAAACAGAGCAAGACAAAAAGGCTGAATCTCAAATTCTCTCAAAGAGAGAGAGAGAGAGAGAGAGAGAGAGAGAGAGAGAGAGAGCGCGAGAGAGCGAGAGAGAGAGAGAGA
>NW_015544295.1:608845-615782 GCF_001515605.1 Sinocyclocheilus anshuiensis | reverse complement strand
AGAGAGAGCGAGAGAGAGGAAAAAAAAAACCCACAAGCCTGTTCAAGGCATTGAGGCAAAACAGACATTAATTTGAGCCACAGCAGTTTGCCAAGTAAGGCAAGCTGAGAGAAGGGGAAGAGAAAGAAAGAAAAAAACTGAGTCAGCAGCAGAGGACACAGCCACACTGTATAAAGAAAACAGTTAGAAGGTTATAAGAAAGTTGAAAGAGTCCTGTTGTCCAAGGCCAAAAGAGATGCTTGAAGCTTCCTCTCACTCACGTTGGCTTTTTCCACCGACTCTCTGTGTTTAAAGGGTTTCTGTGCTGCCTGCTTCCTCTCCTCCTCCTCCTCCTCCTGATGGACATCAGCACACTTTGATTCTCACACACTTCGTTCTATTACAAAACCTAGTTAGCTGCATTTGAAGGTATCATATTTGTTTATGCTGTCTTCTTTTGGCCAAATTCTAGAGCAGAAGTGAAAGCTCAGAGGAAAAATCCACCCAAGATGGCAGACGAGAGAAATGCTGAAATGTCTGCAAAATGACTATAAATATATAAATATACTTCAAACATTCATTCAAAAAACGGATGGATGCACTTTTTTGGGCTTCAAATTCTTGACCACCATTCACTGCAATTATAAAGCTTTGAAGAGCCAGGACATTTTTTAATATAACTCCGATTCTATTCATCTAAAAGAAGTAAACCAGGGGGTAATTTTCATTTTTGTAAGGAATGTTATGCATAGAGTTGCTGCCGATGCTAAATGTTTCAAATTGTTAATTTACAGTACAAAGTGTATACAAGGCAGCTGCTTATACAGTAGTCAACATCTGAAGTGGATCAAAACCTTTCATCAAAGTTGTCCTAAAACCAAAATGCGTTCTTGTCTTAGGACAACTCTGATGAACTTTTTTGATTCACTTCAAATGTTGACTACTGTATACACAGTTCACAAGGTTAATCTCATAAATGAGGGCTGTGTATCAAAACCTGTTGAGATGCTAAGCCACAGAGCATGCTATGAAGGTAGATTGGTAATCACAACCATGATATTGGATTTAATCAGTTGTGGCCCTTGCAGATCGGGCCCTGAGACCTGTGTGAACTGTATATGTGTGGCAGTGTGCCCTGTGCATATGGCCTAAATACAAAACCACAGACTGTCTTCATTTCACTTATTTGTGTCACAGCATCTCACTGGGCTGTCAAGAGTTTATTTTGGAAATGTGGTTTAAAGATTATCTATGTGCAGATAGAAGTGTTAAGATGATAACTAAAGAACAGTGGGTACGGACAACCACGCTATGCTAGAAAAAGGGAAGTATTTGTTGTCGCTGTACACACATTAGCATTGGCCAGTATGACATACAATAGTAGAATTTTGCCAACCAATACAGGTTTGCTATTGGGTTTATGCCAATGTAGATTTATTTAAGTGGCTATAAGTGCACCAGACTGTTTGTGAGAGTGATCAAGAAGCATGGAGTAATCTGAAAATATAAGTTGAGGTGAGTAAGAAACCTATACATTTTCCTTTGTTCTCAGAATTACGATTATCTGCCATTAACATCCCAAAAACTAAAATGCTTTACAATTGATCGAACAGTCTCTTCCTGTCTAAATGGGTGATTTGTAGCCCAATAAACTGCAAAATGGATGAGATTTTATTTTAATGTTTAAAAGTGTTTTCAAAGGGTTAGTAATTCTAAACTCCTCCCTAAATATTTATTTGATTTGACCGGTAATTTTCTTGATATTTTACTAAATTTGCATGCACATGTTTGCAACAAAGAAAGAAATAGTTCAGTGTGTTTTTGTGCTAGTATGAATGCTTTAAACATATTGTGGCTTCTCTACAGGAACAGAACATGTCAGAACATGTCCAGAGCGGTGATATGTGGATTTAAATAACCACACAGGTGTGTGTGTGTGTGTGTGTGTGTGTGTGTGAGTCGCTCACCCATTGCTGTGTCTGCTGGCCTCGATTTTCTGCCTCCTGCTGCTGCTGGTACTTCCTATAACACAAACACATGAGGTTTAAAATTAACACTCAGCAAGCGCTATCCAGTTGGCAGATGACCTTACATCAAATTGCAACATGGTTTAAATCTCATTTTAAAAATGACAGTTTGACCTTTGGTGATCTCATTGATAATCCATCCAAAAATGAAAATTCGGTCATCATTTACTCATGTCATTCTGCTGAACACAAAAGATATTTAAAAAAATAATGGTAACCAAACCGATTCAGGTCAATGCAATTCAGATTTCGTTTCCAAAAATCAAAAAGTCTTCCACAGAACAAAGAAAGTCATACAGGTTTGGAGCAACAGAATTTTCATTTTTGGGTGGACTATCCCTTTAAAGGTGGGGTAAGCGATTTTTCAAAAACACTTTAGAAAACAGATTCGGGCGGAATAGCAAAACAAACTTGTAGCTAATCAGCAGTAAGGGGTGTGTCTACTCATGATGTGGAGGAGAGAGAGTTCAGTGCACAGGACGGACATTAGCCGAGCCGAGCGAGAGAAAGATAGAGATGGCGGATAAAAAACAAAAGAGGAAAATGTCTGCGGAACAAAAGAAGGCTTAAGGCAATAAGGCAAGAAGTAGGACCCGTGTAAATATCAGATCAGCTTTCCAGCGCTGGAGAGAACTAAGGAGCGGAAGGCCTGCGATCGGACGCCGAGGTTGCTTTGTTTCTTCTCGATAGGTGAGTAACACCGTGTCTGCGCCGCAACAACTAAAGTCTGTCTAGTACACTTAGGGGCGTGTTTGTTTTGGTGATTTCAAATGTCAACATTGGCTACCAGAAATCGCTTACCCCACCTTTAAGGACACTCAAATGCACAAGATGTTTATTTGTTCAAATGTTACTGACCTTTGTTCATCTATCAGTGACGCCCTCTCTTTTGCTTTCTTTTCCCGAAACTCTGCTTCCTTAACCTCTCTGTCCTTCCTCTCTTTCTCTAGCCGCTGCCTCTCTTCTGCCGCCCTTCTCTTCTCCTCCTGAAGACGCTTCTCCTCATCTTTCTGCAAAAGAGACAAAAGCATTAAGCAAAACAAAGACCGACTCAATCAATCATGACAACTCAATAGTTTAGACATGGTAATGTATATGACAATGTTAATGTATTTGGCCTTGGTGCACTAGATCTGCTAAACGCTGCTGCTGCAGAGCAAGTACGGACTTGACATTGCCAATAAATACTCAGACATGCTACTGAAAGCATGTAAGATATACTGCTGCTGCTGCATGAATATGCATACATAAATCCAGTAGCAGATCTAGACAGGTGGTGCTGGGGGAGGAGGAGGGTTTCAAAGGAACTCAAATAGACGCTGCAGGACCAGATTTCAGCAAACACTGAACCAGACTATTTAAATGTTGAGCAAGCAATCTCATGGGCTGCAGAATCTGCAGAGGCCAATCTGCTTGTACCATGTACTAAATTACGTCATTGCCAGCAGATTGCATGTAAATGAGCCTGTGCAATTGATCTTCTTGACATTGTATTTGTAAATTAATCTTGATTCTCTAGAGTCTGTAAATAAATATAATTAAACAGAATGTTAAAACAATGGTTCTCAATCGGGGGGCCAGAGCAAACTTCTAAAGGGGCCTCAAGATGACTTAATTTAAATTAGGACACATCCACCCCCTCAACAACTTTTTATTCTTTGAAGAAACAGGATTCACATGATCTAGAACAGGGATTCCCAAACTTTTCCATTCCACGACCCACCTAGACAAGTATAATCTATTTCACGACCCACCAAAATATTTGAGATAAAAAAAACAATTGACATTACTTTAAGCTTAATCTTAATTAAAAGTTTAATATGGCAGAAATTAAGTATTTAAGAAAAATAACCTTTTATTTTATAGTACAACTGTAAGTTTTAATTTCTTTGTTTACAAAGAAAAAACATGCCAATAAAAACTCTAAACACACTCCGGTGAACTGTAATCTGCACTGCGAGTGTTGTTAAACTCATCGCGGGGTTCAGCGCAGAACATGCTCTCATGATCCTTCCGTGTGTGTAGGCGAGAGCGGAGCACAACCAACACGTTTTTAGCAAAGCATAAGAAGCAAAGCAGAACTATCTAAAACAGTTTAGAGATTAAAATAATTGTGAAATAGGTAACAAATTATAAACAGATGTGTCTCATTTTAAATAAACACTAAAATACGAAATTACAAATTTACTTCAGTCAGAAATTTATTTTTGCAATGGTTAAATAAATGTTCAGCAAAATCTTCAAAAGATTTTTTGAACTTTGGCACATTTTTTCTCTATATAGAGATGATATGGCAAGGAAATAATACGAAATTTTGTTGTGTGGAAATGTTTAAATTTTGTAGTGTTACAATTAACCTTGTGTTTGTGCCCCGCTCAACCTGTACATGAGAAATGCTTTTTACAGACCGTTTCCTTATTGGTAGGTAGCCAAATGCATATGAAGGAACGAAAACAGCGCCGAGTTCAAACAGACAATATAAATGAAACGGATACCTGAAAGTTTTCGTAACATTTGAATATTCCAGTGTATGCAATCTCATGCAGAATACAGTGCAGTGAAGTGAGCAAGTTTCTTCTCATTAATAATGCGGACCAATGGAGCCTTTTAATAATGACGTCAGTCTGAGACCCTCACTGTTATTACAAGTCGTGCGCGCCCGCGTTTCAAAACGCGCAACGCATGTTTTAAATCACGGACTTAATTGCGTAAAAAAATAAAATAATAATAATAATAATAATTCACACTAAGAATATTACAATTCGTAATGTTGGTAGGCTATATCGTGCAGCCCCAGACTGAACTGTGTGAGTGTGTGTGTCATTGAAATGCAAATTTAGCTGCAGCCAAATGATTTTGTGCAACCCACTTTGTCCCACTCCCACAGTTTGAATCGACTGATATGGGTTTTTCACTGGCCGATGCCGATATTTAAAAATCAGGGCAGCCGATGGCCGATATATGATGCCGATTTTTGGTGGATTTTCTTTTTTCCCCCCATTCATCTCATAAAATTGAGTTTGAGCAAATGATTAGTGCAGGGTACAAGATAGTAATAGTAGTAGTAGCCCAATTCAGAGTAATAATACATGGCTCAAACCTTAAGCACATTCTCAAAAGTTATGAAGAATGCTTTTTGTTTATGTTTGCTGACAGACACCAGTGTTTCCCACAGACTGTAAATTAATTCTCTACCAGTAGGAGGCGCTTCTGGAGCGGAAGATATAGCGGTTTCCCCTTTAACGACTGTAATCTAATCAGCGCTGCGCTCACAAATGCTACTTTATCAGGCATTACAGGAAAGACGAAATGAAAATGACATCGAAGCTTTTCTGAAGACAGTCGGTTCTTTTCAAAGATACATTCATATAAAAACACCAGCACTGCATTTTAATTTTGAAACGTGCAGTGCTCAGTTTATTCAACAAAGTATAAGCCTTTTGAAAAATCTATTTGTGGCGGTCAATTTTGATAAAGTCAAATGGCCATAGTGATAACAAAAATAAAAGATTTCACACATATTACACTGCCTGCTGCTCATAACTGCTTAAGAGTGCGCTGGCCACGAGAGATGACATCGTGGAGGCTATTGTCGGACCCACAGACACATTTCACGAGGAAAGTTAACGTGCACGTTATAATCAGCCCAGAAGTTTCATCTGAATTGAACGTGTTTCTACTTTCACATGCAAATGACTTTCCGGCATCAATTCTGGTAGGGTAAAACGTAATTCCGCTTTCGATACGGTCTGTTTTGCCCTGCCATTAGCTGAAGCTGTGTGTGAACAAGCCGCGGCTGCAGAGTGTGTGAGTTCCACAACAACGCTTAGCTGGCCGCAGGTGCGCCTGCCTATAAATCGGCCTAATCTGCAGCACAATCGGCTGATGCCGATTAATTTTAAAAATGCCAAAAATCGGTCGACCTCTAGTTTGAAAACCCCTGATCTAGAAAAACCTGGCTGAATGAGGTAGCCTAATTATAAAAGTGTGATTTCTTTACCTGGAAAAGTCATGTAAATTAACAATCTTATAACTACATAAGCATTTAAAAATATATATTTTATGAATATACATTTTTGGATATGCCAAGCTTGAACATATTTTAATGGGTAGAATTCGTGAGTAAATATATTTTAAGTTCTTATCCTTAATCCTTATTCAGAATCAAAATCCATAAACCAGAAAGCTGAACATTGTTCTGGATCATGGGCAATCACGGAGCCAAAAGGTTTGAGAACTGCATTAAAATGTCTTATTTTGTCTTAGGAAACCGCACAACATTTTGCAAGTATAAACTTTGACGCATGTATGCTGTATTACCTCTGTTTGGGCCCAGAAATTGTCTTTGTTGGTTCTCTTGATTTCAGACATGGCGTTAGTCTTCTGGTAAACAGATCCCTATATGGAAAAACAATGAGTGGTAAATTATGACTAAGCCCAGACGGGATATTTAGACTTTGCATTTTCTGTGCTGATTTAAGCGGAAAAGTTCTGTGGAATCAAACAGAACATGTTAAAAACATGTAAAAAAACAAAAAAAAAAAAAAAAAAAGAGCTGAGAGTATGACACTCCTATAGCTAAAAGCATAAGCAAATTAGCCAGAATATTTAATAAACACCCATGCAAGGGGGTGGGGGATCTCCCACAGCTTTCTCTGGAGTTCTGCGGGTGCAGATTCCATGTGGGCCTGATTATACCCAAAACAAGACTTGAAAATGACTAACCTCAAGCATATCAATATATGAAAATACATCCAAATTTATTGTTGTTAAATTTACGCATTCACAATGTACTATAGATAAATGACTCAATTGCAGTTTGTGGGTACATTTGGAGCTCAGCAGAAAAATTATTCCAAACCACCATAACAGTTTCCACATTCCGAGCATTCTGGCTCATTCCCTGTGAAATTCCTGACGCAGCACTCTGA
>NW_015544295.1:606234-608564 GCF_001515605.1 Sinocyclocheilus anshuiensis | reverse complement strand
AAGAGTGTTTGAGATAAACAAGCAGCATATTGGCACTGACCCTGGCACCACTGTGCCATCATAAGACCTGTCTGATGCCTTCTGCTGCTGACAACAAACTAAACTTACCAAAGATTAAAAAAAAAAATAAAAAAAAATAGCAGGTTTTTTTTTCAGAACCAATGTAAAAGCCAAACTAGATGATTACATCTTCTGAAGAAAACATGCATGCATGAGACCATGCACATCACATCTCATGAAATGAACATTATAACTGCTAATAACGGTTGTTAGATCACTGTCATTTTTGCTACAATTTCACATGTCATTAAATAAAATAAAAATACCTAATTGACACAACATGCTGTTGTTGTTGTTTTTATGAAAACCTTAATAGAAGCTATAAGATATTATAAGACCAGGCAGATAGAGGGGTAAAAAAAAACAACAGTAACAAATAATTTATTGAAATAATATTAATAAAACTGATATTAATGATATAAATATACTAATATACTAATATTAATGAAAATAATTTATCATTAAAAAGGTTATTTATAGCACCATTAAGGTTCTATATAGCACTTTCAAAGCATGGTTC
The DNA here is from genome assembly GCF_001515605.1 of Sinocyclocheilus anshuiensis. Classification (NCBI taxonomy): domain Eukaryota; kingdom Metazoa; phylum Chordata; class Actinopteri; order Cypriniformes; family Cyprinidae; genus Sinocyclocheilus; species Sinocyclocheilus anshuiensis. The sequence continues at coordinate 607,984 of NW_015544295.1, read as the reverse complement.
TTTATGGAACCCTATAAAAAGGGTTCTGCTATTGTTACAAGCTGAAGAACCCTTTTCTGGTACTGTTTAGAACCATTTTTCTTAAGAGTGTATATTCAAGGACTAGAAATAAAAACTGCACTGGACACTACTCTGTTGCATTATGGACAAGGTATGTGTGTGTGAACTGACCACAGGCCCCTGCGGCCCGCTGTCTCTGAAGCGATTGGACTCTTTGTGAAAGCTGTAATTGGCTCCTGAGGCTTTGGCCACTTTCTGCATGATGGCTTCAGGCTCCACATCCTCCTCCGCCCGTGCGTTTATCGTCACGTGAGCTCCCTGCAGAAACAGCGCTGTCAGTTTATTTAGTCCCACACACATTCACATTCTCAAAACTCAATTTAAACATGCGTACGAAACCATCAGACAGAAGCGTCAAGATTCACAGATTTCAAGCGAAACATGCCCACGCACACACTTCTGTCAATTTGTTTATTAGCAACCTTTGGCTGTGTGTAAGCTCTTACTGAAAACAGCTAGCTTAGAAGGACTACAAAACAAACAAACACCGTCTAATGAGAAGAGGAGGCCTCCGCCCATTTCCCTGTTTACACCAATGCGTCTGATGCAAGCAAGTGATTGGCTCAAACAAACAGGAATCTTGATTCAAACATCTTTTCTGTCTCATCATCTCTCAATCAACAACTTTAAGCACTTTTATGTCCAAGGGGTTGATTTCTATCTAATTCAGCATGATAAGGAAATTCAACTTATTTCATTTCTAAATGCATTGTACGTGTTCAACTTTTTTTGACCTTATAATTATTATTATTATTTATCAAACTGTCATAACTGGATCTTTTAGTGAAAACAACAGACTTCTCTGTAGTGGTTGTTTAGTGGTCTTCTCCATCATTTAGTCAACTTAAAAGGTTGAGGCTTGTTGCCAAAATGCCACTAAAATTGATACAAATGCACCAGAAATTTAATAAGGGCAAATAAAATAAAATAGTTCATTAAACAGTAGGTTAGGCTGATATACCTAAGATTTGATATCTCGATATATCTTTTAAAATTGTAACAATAATTTTTGTTTTTGCTCTAGAAAAAGGTCATTTTCTTTTGCTGGTTTCTGATTTAACCATCTGGTGCTCCTTATTTGGGAGTCACAGTTGTGGTCTTCATGGTCAAAAGTGACCGGACACCTAAAAATTTACTTTTTTCCCCCCAGTAAAATCAATGTAACATATTTTTGTTCAATAATATTTTTTATTTTGAGATAATTTCATGGCACTAATTAATATTTATGCAATAATTATGATCAATTTCTTCCCATTGAAAATAATAAAAATGTATATATATATATATAATTATTATTATTTTTTTTTAATATTACTTTTCAATTAATGCAGTATTTCATGTTAAAATAGAGTCAATGCCTTTAAAATCCACTTTTTTGAAGCCAAATTAGTAATCTTAATCTGGTGGGAGTAAAATAAGAAAAACTGCCATTCTATGGTTTAGCCACTAGATTCCTATATAGCTCTATATAAAAGTCCTATAAATACTCTAATTGTTTCTAGACATAAATACTTATTTTTATTAAGTTGTGGGTTTAGATATGTTTAGACATTCTCAAAGACAACTTTTTTTTTTTCGTTTGAAATGTTGATTTGAAGCATCAGTTTTTTAAAGGGGTCATATGATGCTGCTAAAAAGAACATTATTTTGTGTATTTGGTGTAATGAAATGTGTTTATGCGGTTTAAAGT
>NW_015544295.1:598238-606182 GCF_001515605.1 Sinocyclocheilus anshuiensis | reverse complement strand
GTCCTTCTGGGTCTGATCTGATTTCAACCTCTTATTTCAGTTTTCTGACTCGTTTTGGCTATACGGTTATAGCCATACCAATTAATTTGAGTGTGTATAATTGTGTATGTATGTGCGTGTGTGTGGATGTGTCTGTTACACTCTAAAACTCTTGATGTTTTAGAGTGTAACTCCTTCCTTGCTGTCCTTGTGTATGTTTCTGTGTATGTAAACGAATGTATTTTGTTTTATGTGTAACTAAATGTGCTGCCTATCTTGGCCAGGACCCTCTTGTAAATGAGATTTTAAGTTTTTAATTTCCTGGTTAAATAAAGGTAAATTATTCCGATGAAGCTGTGATTTTTAAAAATTCAAAACAGAAATTTTTTCTGTCAAAAGTGACCGAAGAGCACCAGAAGGTTAAGACATGCTCTGTGTCATGACTTTATGGGGAGTAATTCTTCTTCCACACCCATGTCGCTTGCTGTCGACATTTTGATAATGACGAGTTATGCTTTGTACTACTCAAGAGACATAAAGGTGGAGAAGGTGGAGTGAAACCAGCAATTGGTGTGGTCTTTGGCACATTAATCTTAATTTTCAACAATATTCGATATTCGTCCGGGCCGACAGCCTCGCGATTAGTGCGCCGACATATAGCGCAACAGTGCTTGCGGCGACCCGAGTTCGAATCCCATCTCGAGGTCCTTTGCCGATCCCGCTCCTCTCTCTCCGCCCAATACTTTCCTGTCATTTCTCTACTCTCCTATCCAATAAACCATAAAAGCGCATAAAATATAACTTAAAAAAAAAAACAATATTCGATATTAATGATATTCAGTCATTTTTTTAGTGATTACCATGATAATATGGTTAATAATTGATGCATCACCCAGCTCCTAATAAACAGGAAGTTGATATTAAGTGTTAATATTAATTTACATTTTAGACAAAATACTGTCAATGTTATCTGTATTTTGCCAACAGTTCCAACCGAAGCCACAGCAGAACACAGAAGTAGTTTTTAAACAAATAGGTTAGGGGAGTTATTCAATGACTCATTTGTGAATAGTTACTTGCTTCATTTCTGAATAATCAGCAGTTTGTTTCATATTTTAAAAATTAATGTAAGTTTTTTCCATATTTTATATTTCTACATGAACAATTTCATTAAAAAAATGAATCTCATAACATTACTAAAGAAAATGTAATCGCAGTGTAAATGCCTCTGAGCTGCATTAAACAAGTCTGTCTCTTGTGCAAAGATGGATTTTGTTGATACTGATTTCATTTAATTGATAACAGCCCTATGGTGTATTATTCTGATTGATTCACTTTAAGAATTTAACATGAAAGATGCATACATTTAATTAAAGTTAAAAATGCCATTATAAAAGGTAAAAAGCTCCTAGAAATCAATTTAAGTTGGTAAATATCACCCCTTAATGGGAAAGTTAATTTCTGCTTTAAATTTGGACAGCCATAATTCTTTTTTAGACACAGTGAAAGTTTGTGGTTGGATGTTGTCACGCTCTGCATAACTACCAACAAAGCCAAACCAAATGTGTCTGGATATAGCCCATGATGTCATATCCTGTTGTGAGCGTCTAGCTGCACTGTGAGTCATAGTCAGAGTTCACAGACCGTTAACTCAATCACACTGTTCACAATACTCACACACTGAAAAGAACAACAAAATAGTACAGTTACCGTAAGGAAGTTGGCCATGGAGCTCACATGGTTTGCACACTGGCCTTTTCTGGCATCTTTAACACCCTCACCGGTCTGAAAAAATAAATGTCAATACCTGTTAACTAGAACAAAACATGGCTGCAAACATGCATGTTAAGGGTGGCTAATGACCAAAATATTATATTTATTTTACATTACGGTAATGCCATTTATCACAATATAGTTATATAACAGTAAAAAATAGTTTATACATCAAATAACCAAGTGGCAATACCCATTTTAAGATAATCGTGTGAATAAATAAAATATACCATCATGCTGTTTAGTCTTGATTAATTTTTTTATATCGGATTTGGTGAATAGGAGCTAATCTGATTCATAAATACATTTGACAGAGGCACTTTACTAGGGCAATAGGGTCAGTAAATCCTAAGGGCACCTCTGTGGTTCTATACAGTGATGAGTAACAGAAGGAAGGAAAAACCCACCCAGTTGATGAGGACGTATTTGGGAAGGCCGGAGTTGGGATCTTTAACACGGCAGAAAGCGTACATCACCTTCCCGCTGTTCAGCTCCTCGACCAACTCCTCCAGACCACCATCTGAAAACACACACACACACACTTAATACACACTCACAGAAAACAAGAAAATCATGATGCTATCCTACTACAATCACTAATGAACTCAAGTTTTGCTGCAAAATCTTTAAGATAATTTAAATAGCTATATAAAACAATAAATCTGCCTCAAATTTAACTGGGTGAGCCAGATATTTATTGATCTAGGAGTTAAATTTGTCTCAAAATACTTCTAAAAGATACATTTAGCCTTTGTCCCATATCTCACACATACTTTCGGGGCTGAATATGCACACCTACTGATTTTTTCATTTGAAAAAGTAAAAGTTTATGCAAGTAAAAGAAATATATATTTTCTGAAAACATTCATAATAATTATGTTGTTGGACTGTTAAGTTCAAATAAATTTTATACTTGATACTGCTAATTCTTGCATTGTATGTTCTTATAGATTTAATATAATAATACATTATGTCAAGAATATTGGATAAATATTTTCTTGCATCGGTTTTTTTCTGTAAAACTGTAAATTCCTTAAGAATTTCAGAAGAATTTTGTTAGTTAAATGAAGTAATAACATGGTAATAACACAGTACTATTCAAAACTTTTACATTTTTGTTGATGATCCAAAACAATATGGTTTTAGTTGAATACACACACACACATATAATATATATATATATATATATATATATATATATATATATATATTAAAAGCTTATGTTCCACTGGGTCTAAACAGACTCAGGAATGCAAACATCATATGCAGATTTTGCATGCATTATGAGCTGAAACCAGTTAAAACCAGTGCCTTTTAATTAGGCCAGGGTTATTTAAATATTAACAGAAAATACTCTCACGGTACTTCAAATAAATATTTCATGTCAAAGGGCTTACAAGAAAAGTTTGGGACTCCCAATGTATTACTTAATAGTATAGTATAAGTATATTAATCTATAAATAAAGATACTATGATTAATAAAGTTTTTTATTATTCATTGGAGTCTTTTATCATTTCACTGTTGCAGTGATGGGTTATAAACACAGAGGCTGTGCATGAGTGATTTTAGCACATAACATTCTTTTACCAAGGTTAAAATCAATGTTTATTCTCAGTTTCCTTCACACATGTAGGAAGAACTTTGAATGAGTCTTGGCCTGTCCTTGACAGTCTGCCGGTTCAGTGGACCGTTCATGTAATTAATATAAAGAACACACTGTACTGCAAAACAACCGCCGCAGGCTAATGATGGACGTACTCTGACACTGTTTGCGTAAAACACTTTCTTACACAATACATACCACATGAACTGTAATTCACTAAATGAGTTCCCACATGATCAAGAAAACCCACCTCCCTTCTCTGCCAGCCTGATGTCATTGGTGTTCCCCTCATAGGTGAAGAGAGCCCTGCAGAGACATCAAATGCATTACATAAGCGTTAAACAGCCAGGTCACTGAAGACTGAGGGCAACACGGCTCTGGCATTCAAATTAAAATCAACATGAAACGCCGTTCACAAGCAATTTTACTTCCATAATCTGATGCATTTTCAAGTAAATCAGCATTTTCAATGAAAAAAATATAGGGTGAGACTTCTTATCCATCAAGAACTGATTGGATCTGTGATGTCAGCCAAAAAGGAAAGTCATTTTCTGAGGTGGAGCAAGTTATTACATTACGACACATACACTGAATTCATATATTTGGCGCAAGCTTTTATCTAAAGTGACTTACAGTGCATTGAAGGTATCTGTTTTTATCATTTCTTGCATTACCTGGAAATCAAACCAGTTTGGCGTCCTAAATCAGACTTCTATCTTATCTATCTTTAGTAACCATTGTGATTTTAGTTTGTATTTCGGTTCCAATATCGAACTTCCCAAATCTTAAAGGGAGGGTTCACCAAAAAAAATCATCATTATTCACCCTCATGGCGTTCCAAACCTGTATAAGATTCTTTCTTCTGCAGAACATAAAAGATGATATTTTAAAGAACGTTGGTAATCAAGCAATATTAGAGCCACTGACCTCATGGACAAAAAAACTCTCTCAAAATATCGTCTTTTTTTCTAATATGAAATAGATACTGAGGTGGCACTCTGTGTGTGAACTCAGTTCTGATTCTCTCTAAACAAAGACACTTGTACAGCAAGGAAGCTGTGTCAACTTCCTCTTTGAAACACAGAGCCCAAGTCAACAGAAGTCTGAAATAGGAAGTGCAGTATTGTAATAAGGAATAAGAACTGCAGTAGTCTTATTTCTAGAAGATCGCACAGGTCAGATCATCCTGTGACATTCATGCTCTGTTGTGGCTTGATATGGAAATTAAAGTCACAATTGTTAAGACAGAGCAGCTTCTTTAATAGGAAATGTTAGGTCGAGCCTGTTCCTTCCGGAGATTTATGATAACTCATGAGTTGATTTTGTGACATTTCGTCTGTAAAAATACCCTCTTTAACAGCAAAAATGCAGATGCAATATCTATCCCCATCATAAACTCCTCCATCTGTGCACAAACCAATCTCAAGCAGTGCTTGACAGGTTTTTTTAAAATACCAATTTCATATAGACCAGGGAGAACCAACGATGCCGTTCAATAATCCAACAGCAAGTCAACAGTGAAAATGCTTCTAATTTTATATGAAAAAATTCAGCATATTATAAGCACAATAGAGTTCAATTTGATGTTTATCCAGCTGCAGCATGATTTTAAAATGTACCAAAGGAACAATCGAAACAAAGATTTCTAAATCATTTTACATAACTTTTCTTTCATTTTATTTCTTTCTTTCTTTTTTTGTAAAAAGCCTGGTTTATTTATTGAATTATATGGGTTAAAATGTAATTTAAAATCCCAACTGTAGATAAATTAATACAATTGAATGACAGAAAAATAGATATGCACAGTACTTACTCAATTCTCTTTAAAAAAAATATTAAGTACATTTTTGAGACGAAGTAACACTTCTTTTTACTGGCACATCAGCACAATATGATGTGGTCCATGTTTAAGAAGCCAAAAAAAAAAAGTACAAAACATACCAAATAACAGCATAAATCTAAAGTGACAAAAAGTGGCAGATAAATGAGAAAAAAACAACAGTAACTACAGAGACTTTGTCATGTTTTTGAAAGAAGTACCTTATGCTTACCGAGGCTGCAAAATACAGTAAAATAGTAATATTGTGAAATATTATTACAATTTAAAATAATGGTTTTAATATCTTTTTAAAATGCAATTTATTCCTGTGATGCAAAACTGGATTTTCAGCATCATTACTCCAGTATGCCATCATTCTAATATGCTGACTTAAAGGGGTCATATGATGCTATTTTAAAGATCATTATTTTGTGTATTTGGTGTAACAGAATATGTTGACATGCTTTAATGTTCAAAAAACACATTATTTTTCAAATACTGCACATTATTGTAGGTCCTCTATGCCCCGCCTCTCTCAAACGCTTCATTTTCTACAAAGTCCCTCCTGTTGTGCTGTTCTGTTGTAAATAAATCTTAACCAATGATTCCTAATTGCATCTACTTCCGGAAGGCCAAATAAAGTGCTTTTGCTCTCGCACTGAAACACAGTGTCTCCCTGACATGCTGCATCAACACGACTGCTGTTCCTGAAACCACGCCTTCTTTCTTTGCGTGCACATTTGGGCGGCATTATGCTAATATTTCCACATCGTGAGGTAGATATGTGGGGGCGTGTTAGAACGAGCCGTTTTAGGTAGGTGTGGCTGACTCTTAACTTTTATAAAGAATATCTCTTTGGATTTGAGACTTTAGTCTTTGCAACTTTACAGATCTTCTTTATGCACCAAGAGCTTGTAACACTTCAAAGAGAAAGGAAAAATTGAAATCGCATCATATGACCCCTTTAATGCTCAGAAACATTTCTTCTAATCATGGCTTATTATTTTGTTGAAATTACTAATATGTTGAATTATAAAAGTCTTTACTGTCACTTTTGATCAATTTAATGCATCCCTGTTGAATAAAATTATTAAAAGTAACAAGTAATTCAATTACAAAAAATAAAAGTAATTCCTTTAAAAAAAATCATACTGGCCCCAAATGTTTGAATGGTAATGTACATGTTATTCTCGAGTGTCTGTATTTGTGTGATTTTCCTCAAATGATCTCAAATCTCTGGGTAGGATGAGGAGTGTAATTAATGTAGGCCATTTATAATCACTCTTCATTTCTGAAGCGTTCATGACTCAACTCAAACAGCCTTCCCTCAAGAGCATCCAACCGATCTCGTCCTCATTTCCAATTCTTCAAACCGAAACTCACTTACACTTCAAGGTGCAAAGCTACAGGACTTTGGTCTGGTGTCAACCTGGTCAAACATTAATATCATTTCCATATGACGAGACACCACTTGTACAAGACAGAGGAAGTCTCTTACTGTTCTCTATACAACTGGCATTAACACTCTTACTTGTGAGGTAACATTCTGACTACAAAGAGCAATTATTTTGGATTACAAGACAATGAGATTGGATGCAAATTGAGTCACAAACAGTAGGCAGGGTCTGTCAACCCAGCAGCCATATATGGACAAAAACTACAGGAAAATAAGGAGGTAGGAGTGGTTCAACACGAGTACACTTCTCAAACCCCATGTTCTCCAGAAGTTGGGATGCTTCTGAACTGATCTCATATGTGCAAGCATGCAAAGCAACACGGCACTGAGGTCAGAGCATGTGCATTATTTAATATAAACTTTCATCGCTGGCAAGTGAGCAACAGTGGGAGAACATTTCTGGAAGATTCAGTGTTTTTGTGCATGAGGTGTGAATGGATGAGGGCACACGGATAAAGTGCAGTGATCTCGCTAACATCACAAACGGCCATTGCATTGATTCAAATGAGGACTTATATGTTGTGATGATAAACACAGGCAGGGCGATTAAAACGCCAAAGGAGCCGCTAACATGCTAAACATGAGGATGTCAGTGAGTGTAACAGAGACACTACCCCTGAGTCACTACTCACCAGTTAGTCTCCGACTTCTCACCCACCACCTCCTTATAGGCCGCGGTAAGAGCTGGGCCGTTTTTGCTCAGGTTCACAGCCATGATGGGCAAATCTGTGGGTTTTTGACCGTCCGACGCCGGGGACAGACGCTGCAGTGGACTCCGGGGGTAGATGGGGATCTCTCGGCGGCTCTACGCAGACAGGAAGCGCGCAGCGCCACATCACGTAGCCTCCCTGGAGCGACCTTTCGAACCCTACTATGGTGACGGCGTAGCTCATGAATATTAATTACGCAAAGCGAGGTTCGCCCAGTAAGCCTTCCTGATTCGCTGCAGAGCAGACGCGGACGTCAACTAGCGAATGATGACTCGGCTTATGAATATTAATTAGGTTATGCGACTGCTGAAGGTCTCTGGCTAAGCCTTCGTCGTAGTAGAATTTAGTAAATTAAGCGGCAACGACATCTGTTGGACAGGCATGAGAGTCGCACATGGACGTGGTTACTTACTACCACTTTTCTAAATAATAATTCAATGAAATGAGACTGAATGTGTGTAGTAGCGCTCCTAAACCGTAAAATTACCCAAAAGGGTCTGGCTGCAGCCTTTCACTTGCGCTCTCAGACTTGCGCTCTCAGACTTCCGCTCTCAGACACTTGCGCTCCCAGACTTGCGCTCTCAGACACTTGCGCTCTCAGAC
>NW_015544295.1:563499-597962 GCF_001515605.1 Sinocyclocheilus anshuiensis | reverse complement strand
AAAGTAATCAATAAATAGAACAAAATAAAAAATAAAAAAGACTGCAAGTGATGTCAATTGCGGAAGCGCAAGTCTGAGAGTGCAAGTGCAAGTTTGCAGCCAGACCCTTCTCAAATTACCATTTAAACAACTTTACACTTCAAATAACAAAGGTTTTGACAAAAACACATTGTTTTATACATTTTAAAACATCATATTTCTGCCTTTAATTCTTAAGACAAGGGATGGTCAGAATTAGAAATGTACATATAATTATAATTAAAAAATGCAGCAGCATTATCAGTGTTAATTTTCTGCCCTTTTTTCAGTACATTTTGATGGGCAAAGACCATTTTTAAAAAGATAAATCTTTGGAATTATTATTATTATTTATTTTTTTATTTTATTTTTTACTTATCCAAACATTTTGAATGGTAGTATTTTATGGTTCAAAATATTAAGGATCACGACCATTTTCAACAATTATCAGTGTTGGAATGTTCTGCTTTTTTCTCCTTCTTCAGATACCATTTTTTTAAATATAAATCTTTGGAAATTTTGATTTACTTATTTAGTTATGCATGTATGTATTTATTTGTTTTTTCGCCCAAAAATTGTAAATGGTAGTATTTTATGCTTTAAAACATTAAGGAGCACAACTGTTTTTAACACTGATAATATTAAGAAATGTTTCTTGAGCATCAAATTAGCATATTTGATTTCTGAAGGATCATGTGACACTGAAGTAGAGTAATGATACTGAAATTTCAGCATTGTGTCACAGGAATACATTTATAAATATATATATTTACATTATTAATTTTTTTACACTGAACAAAATCATAAATGTTTCGGAACAGGATTCATGTTTTGTTATGCAAAATAACAAAAATCTTTTGATCTTGGGGTAAAATATAACCTGCACTTTTGTGTGTGTGTGTGTGTGTGTGTGTGAGAGAGAGAGAGAGAGAGAGAGAGAGAGAGAGAGAGAGAGAGAGAGAGAGAGAGAGAGAGAGAGAGAGAGAGAGAGAGAGAGAGAGAGAGAGAGAGAGAGAGAGAGAGAGAGAGAGAGAGAGAGAGAGAGAGAGAGAGAGAGAGAGAGAGAGAGAGAGAGAGAGAGAGAGAGAGAGAGAGAGAGAGAGAGAGAGAGAGAGAGAGAGAGAGAGAGAGAGAGAGAGAGAGAGAGAGAGAGAGAGAGTGAGAGTGAGAGTGAGAGTGAGAGAGAGAGAGAGAGATTTATCCATTACACAATAAAATGTAATTATTATGTGAATTCTGTCAGTGCAGTAGATTAATTCTGAAAGTCTGTGCTGTTGTCTATACAATAAATCCAAGAGAATGTATTAAACAAAAGGAGCTTTATTCACTAAAGTTGACACCTTGGAGGTTAGTCTCAGCTGTTCTGAGTCTGAGGAGAGAGCTGGTTAGATGACAGGGTTTTCTAGCACAAACAGTTAGCAGGAGAGGTCATTATGGCTCTGTGTACGTGTGTATGCGATACACAAAGTAGTACAGTACCAATCAACAGTTAAAACAAAGTAAACAGTACAGTACAGTTGCTTATACATTGATGGTTAAGGCTAAGGTTTTATTGAGGGTCTTGGGGGAGGTGAGAGAATGGAAAAAAGATCCCTGATATCTTGCAAATAGCTGCGGAAAAAAAGGTTGTAGCCTACTAGAGTGCAAAGCATGCTATACTGCCTTAGCACAATCTCAAAAAGAGTTGCAACTCGACCGGCTGCTTCAGACGAAGCATCAGAGAGAAGCAACTCACTGCATTTGAGCTGATGACTGGAAGACGACAAATAAATAGCAAATAAATAAATAAATAAAACGAACATTCTACTTCCAGATGCACAACCAGTGAGCCACATTTAGTTGTGAAAAATTTGCTGATACAAAGACAGCATCATCGGTCTTTGAATCAAAGTTAGAAGTTGGTATACAATTTTACATTCAATTCGATTTAAAAGAAAAAAGGAAGGAAGAAAGAAAAATTCTATTATCATGTGCACACCATCATGTTTTCCAAATCCAACCGATGACTTTTTTCTGTAAAACATAAAAGGAGAAATTTTGAAGCATGTTCACGCTGCACTTTTCCACACAATGAAAGTGAATGGTGACCACAGCTGTCAAGCAACAATAGCAAAGTTTTCCAATAAACATTTACTAAAATTTTAGTTCGGAATAAACTTTTATGGCACTTTTTATTCAGAGCTTGAAAGTTTATGGTCCCCATTCGCTTTCATTGTATGAAAAACAACAGTGTGAACATACTTCAAAATTTCTCCTTTTATGTTTTACAGAAAAAAAGTCATCCGTTGGATTTGGAAAACATGATGGTATGGAAGCCCGTTTCCGCCACTGAATAAAAAATAAATAAGGTAATTGCGACTTTTTATCTCACAATTCTGACGTTTTTCTCAGAACTCACAATTGCGAGTTATAAAGTGAGAATTGTGTGATATAAACTCGCAATTGCGAGAAGTCTCCCCCCCCCCCAAAATTGAACTTTATAACTCACAATTGCGAGTTCATATCTCACAATTCGGAGAAAAAAAAAGTCAGAATTGCGACTTTATATCACACAATTGTGAGTTATAAAAATCAGAAATGTGTGATACAAACTCACAATTACGAGTTATAAAGTCAGAATTGCGATACAAAGTCGCAATTCTGACTTTATAACTCCCAATTGTGAGTTTGTATCACGCAATTCTGACTTTTTTTTTTGTAATTGCGAGTTTGTATCACGCAATTCTGACTTCATAACTCGTAATTGCGAGTTTGTATCACGCAATTCTGACTTCATAACTCGTAATTGCGAGTTTGTATCACGCAATTCTGACTTCATAACTCGTAATTGCGAGTTTGTATCACGCAATTCTGACTTCATAACTCGTAATTGCGAGTTTGTATCACGCAATTCTGACTTTATATCTCGCAATTGTGTTTATATCAGGCAATTCTGTCTGACTTTATAACTCGCAAGAGTTTGTATCACGCAATTCTGACTTTATAACTCGTAATTGCGAGTTTGTATCACGCAATTCTGACTTTATAACTCCCAATTGTGAGTTTGTATCACGCAATTCTGACTTTTTTTTGGTAATTGCGACTTTAAATCTCGCAATTCTGACTTTATAACTCGTATTGTGAGTTATAAAAATCAGAAATGTGTGATACAAACTCACAATTACGAGTTATAAAGTCAGAATTGCGATACAAAGTCGCAATTCTGACTTTATAACTCCCAATTGTGAGTTTGTATCACGCAATTCTGACTTTTTTTTTTGTAATTGCGACTTTAAATCTCGCAATTCTGACTTCATAATTCGTAATTGTGAGTTTGTATCACGCAATTGACTTCATAACTCGTAATTGCGAGTTTGTATCATGCAATTCTGACTTTTTTTTTGTAATTGCGAGTTTGTATCACGCAATTCTGACTTTATAACTCGTAATTGCGAGTTTGTATCACGCGATTCTGACTTTATAACTCGTAATTGCGAGTTTGTATCACGCGATTCTGACTTTATAACTCGTAATCGCGAGTTTGTATCACGCAATTCTGACTTCTTTTTTGTAATTGCGACTTTAAATCTCGCAATTCTGACTTTATAACTCGTAATTGCGAGTTTGTATCACGCAATTCTGACTTTATAACTCGTAATTGCGAGTTTGTATCACGCAATTCTGACTTTTTTTTTTAATTGCAACTTTAAATCTCGCAATTCTGACTTCATAACTCGTATTTGCGAGTTTGTATCACGCAATTCTGACTTCATAACTCGTAATTGCGAGTTTGTATCACGCAATTCTGACTTTATAACTCGTAATTGCGAGTTTGTATCATGCAATTCTGACTTCATAACTCGTAATTGTGAGTTTGTATCACGCAATTCTGACTTTATAACCGGCAATTGCGAGTTTATATCTCACAATTCTGACTTTATAACTCGTAATTGCGAGTATGTATAACGCAATTCTGACTTTATAACCGGCAATTGCGAGTTTGTATAACGCAATTCTGACTTTATAACCGGCAATTGCGAGTTTATATCTCACAATTCTGAGAAAAAAAAAGACAGAATTGCGAGTTTGTATCATGCAATTCTGAGAAAAAAAGACAGAATTATGTAACCAGAATAACAACCTTTTTTTATTTTGTATTCAGTGGCGGAAACGGGCTTCCATAAGATGGTGTGTAAATGATAATAGAATTTTTTATCAATTCTGTTCAGAAAAGTGTGTAAATGATTGCAGAATTCACATTTTAGGGTAAACTATCCCTTTAAAAGCATATCCAAAGCTATACCGGACACAAAATATCAATTCCCTTGGTGAAAGTACACATATATGGTGCTAAATATAATTCTGGCAATATTTAGCCCTTTTCAGGGAGTCTTGAGCCATGGGCTTGTGAAGAGCAGCACCAGGAGGTGAGAGGGAGGAGATGTTCACACTTCTTTCCCGACGGAAAGCGTTTGAGAAGCGGCTTCCCAACCCCCCCTAAAGCTCCAGTTCAGACGAGTGGAGAAATATGTTTTCATTCTGCTCCGTGTAAACATCTTGATCATGCACCTCTAAGTAGGCAGCGACGAGTTAATGAGTGCGTTTACAAAAATTAATTTACAGTAAAAGAACTTGAGTCCAGCACCTGCGCTGGTCATACATCAAACGTACCATCTACTGTCAAAAGTTAGTAATATTAGTGACTACAGGAACAAGAGTATCTAAAGATTATTAAGGATTACACTCTTGCAGACAGATTTGTAGAATAGATAAATGCTAAACAGCCGAAAAATATTGCATTCATACGCTATGACGTGCCCATTGCCTGCAAATCTGAAAGGGGCATAATCACATTTGGCAGAAATGGTGGCATTTGTTTTTGTTTTTTTCCCACACAGTCCCACCGTTCAGCATTTTTGCTCCCTCTTTTTTTTTTTGCAAGCACATTGGGTGAATTTTTAAGACAAGTATAAAAATCTGCCTTGATTCCTAAAGCAACTTCACAATACTTATCAAAACAAATACTTACACATCTGCCATGTCATGCACATGCGGCTGAAGTGAATTCAATTCAGTGGCCGTTCACATAAGACGCGTTTTTGCATTAAAAACAGGTTGACGGAGCTTTCCATGTACACAATGTGTTTATCCATATGTACGGTAAATATGGTTAACGTGCCCCCAGAGCAATCGGAGTGGTCTATTCTTTTAAAATCAACACTGCACATCAAATGATAAACAAAATAGTGTTTGAAAAAAAAACGTCCGTCTAGTGCATGTTTACACAGAGCAACATTAAAAATACAGCGCAAATGTAAAGCAAGAGCATGTCCTATGTGAACGGCCAGCTTAATTCTGAAAACGACACTCAAGATTAAATAAAGAATATGTCAAAAAGAGATATGATTATAACCAAATAAAAAAAAACTAAAAACATTTTATGTCTAATAAATAAAAATAACACTGTGTCCTAATGAGATGCAATGCAACACGACACAAGATAACAGGCTTGTTTTACATTTTGCTTTTGTCCTAATCAACAGTGATGGCGATAAGTGACAGGTGATTCTATTAATTTGAAAATAATTGTTTTTAAATTAATTTTTCAATTTCTGCTATCTCGTGGCTGACATTGATTAGATGTCATATTTTAAATATTGTTAAAACTGTTAATTTTGATGAAATTACAAATTTATTTGTTGCACAGTGAGAGAGCAGTGAGCTTTCAGAGAGAGCTCCGCCCACACACTCTTCTGATTGGCTGTGATTTGCGGTTGATTTTGTCACGTGTCCGAAATCACCCCCTATCCCCTTAAAAGTTCACGATTTGTAGTGCTGTCCAAAACCAAAGTGGACATTATTGAGATCACTCGTTCAATCCCACGATGCACTGCTATAACTAGTGTACAACCGATGTACACTCGACAGCTAGAAAACATGAGGGTCGAGCCAAATGAATTTCTGCGTATATTCAGTGTCCAAATTCGCACACTTGTTTTCATTCAGTGGACTTTATTAGTGAAGTAACATAGGGAATAGTGAATGAGGGTATAGGGGGCGATTGTCGCTGGAATCTCATTGCATCGCGTCTGGTTAGGACATGGTGTTATGTTTCGTTTTTTTACAGCACAAAGATATAGACTCGCTTGACTATTTTTATGACCTCCATTTGTTCAAAAATCAAATGTCATTTTCTCATTAGGGACACAACCTTTTCCTAATCACATTCATAGTGTTTTATGGGATAACATTGAAACGGCAGGAAGTTGGAAGGCGGAGACTACAGTAAGGTCTTTCTGACACCCGATTTTTTTACATTCTATCGCAAACTGGTAAAAATGAAAGTGCACAGACAACTATGTTTTCCACAGGGATTTCTCCGATGGGACGGTGCAATGATTCAGACATGATCAATCCTGTCTCACCGCCATTCCAACTTCAGCCCAACGTTTCCTCATTCAGTGATGACAAGAGTAAGAACGCCAACAGTAACACTGAGAAAATCACAATGACAGTAATAAGAGAACTAACAATAGTACAAGTCTAACTTCCTGGGTTGTGGTACCCCGAGGTTTGTCCGGTTTTACAGTTTTCCTGGAGTTTTCCAGGCTAAGCCGTTGTGATGGCGGATCTGGGAGAACGGCACATGACAGCAGATTCAGCACATAGCGGCCAACATGTACCAGCGGCTCTCACCTCCTCACCTCCGCCTTCTGCTTCCCTTCCAAGGGTCCCTCCCCTCAACATTCACTTCTTTTGACTCCTCTTGTTCAAAGTAAAAACACATTTCTCTGTCCGTTTGATTTTGTAGTGTTTTAGTGGCAGGCACTCTCACATGGCGTACTTTTGCGTCCATTCTCTCGCTAGTCTGTTGTACCTACGAGCAAAAAAAGGATACACCCTTATGATTCAATTCAAGCTACATTTCGGTTTTATTTTGTTGTATTTATCAGTGCGGTCAGGAATGCTTTACATAAAGTGGATATAATGTGATACTTTTTATGCTTTAGACATGCAAAACATCCATGTTTCACATCATTAATGAGTGCTTCAATAACATAATTGTGTATATGTTACGTCATTGAGTGCTTACGTTAACAAACTAATGAATCAGTTTTTGAACCAGAAACCAACTGTCTGGAGGAGCCAATTTGCAAAAATGAATCAGACTTCCCCATTTGCCTGAGACTCTGGAGGTAATAATGTTGTAAATAATGTTCGGTTTCTTGCACAGCCCAATCATTTTGCTTCATAAGACCACAATATATCCTCAGGAGTATTAATTCTGTGTTGCCTGATGCTTTTTTTTTTTACTCTTAAAGTGACCGTAGCTGTTGACTTGCATTTTTGAACAGCATTTATTTCAAATAGAAATCTTTCGTAACATTATACATGTGTTTACTGTCATTTGTGATCGATTTAATGCATCCTTGCTGAATTAAAGTATTAATTTCATTTAAAAAAACTACTTATCCAAACTTATAAATATAAGAAAAAAATCCCCTACATATTGGATGGCCTGAGGGTGAGTAAATTAACAGCAAATTACCATTTTTGGCTAAACTATCTCTTTAAGCATGTTAGTAATTTGCGACCGTAGTCGGCTAAAAATGTCTGAAACATTTACCCGGCTCTAAACATGACGCTGAACAAAGCAAACTAATGTTTTTGATCACTTTACTGTACATGTCAGTCAGACGGCCTCCTTCTACAAAAGTGAGCAGCCCTTGGTCAATCAAAGTGGCTACAGAGCCGAGACTTTACACCGTCAGTCAAAGATCTGAATACACGAGACTAGCATGCCCCAAACAAGCCAAGATGAGGAAGAGCATTTTATTAATGGTGTAATACGGAGAGGAGTTTGGGTTGCAATAGAGTATAACAGTTCTACTGTTCTGAGTCTTTTGTAGGGATGCACCGAAATGAAAATTCTTGGCTGAAGCCGAACAAAATGAAACGCTAGGCCAAAGGCCGAATACCAAACACGTTTATTTTGCCATTTTTTTTCACCATTGCATAAATTACATAGCCAAAATGTGCCGTTTTGTCTTGCTTTTCAAATAAAAAAGCAATTACAAAACAACTATTTAAAAATATTTACTTAACACTGAACATTTGTTTAACATTCTAGCAGACATTATACCAACAAAGCACAATTTAACTTTAATAAGTTAGTAAAATAATATTTTTTGGCCATTTCTGAGACCCCCTTCTTGAATCAGGCATATATTTTTTACTGTACAAATAAATGCGGAGTAGAAGAGACTTCTTTTAATTTGAACACTATGTGTGAATGTTATAATAAATGTATTAATAGAGCTGTTGTAGGGTAATTATTATTATCATTATTATTGTCTTACTTTCTTTTATTTTACAGAACAACAGTGAAATTACAATACTAACATTTGTGAATGTTGATGGAGTGGTTGCTTTTTCTCAGCTTTTATTTTGGCAGAAACCCGCAGGAAGATCTCAGTGCTTCTTTTTGTTGACAACAGAGTCTCATTACGAATTTGGGAAAAAGTTTGTCGCACATATCACGTTGTCACATGCCTTTAAAAATAGTTATAAAAATGTTACTGAGCAACTGACAAAAAACACTGTTTCAGTGCACATTATCCTCACGCTTTGGACTTTGAGCCCTGGCGCCGCGAGCTCGTGCCGCGCTGTTCGTGTATTAGAAAACATAACAATCGGCAGTTTATTTACTAATTGTTTAAGGCTATTTCGCGATTTCAGTCATCATACAGTAACCAGCAACAACCACCCCTTCCTCTTCTCATCGGAGACATGAGATGCAGAACTAAACAGTCTCTCGCTGTCGGTGCTTGTAATGATTTTTGCATCTTTCCACACTGCCGACATGTTTGCTGCATTAGCGCGCGCCTCTGTTTGATCGTGTCACATCATTTTTCGGTACATATTATTCGGTCTTTTCGCTTATTTTTTTCTTTTCGTGAATAATTTTGGTTGCCGAACGTTCAGTGCATCCCAAGTCTTTTGTTCTTAACCCACGTTACATAAAGCTGTGTTTGTACTGATGGCACACTTATCATGTGTTATAATTTTGACGTCCATCAAATAAAAGCAGAAAACCACCACAAGTACTTTTCATTTATATTAAATTTTCCAAAAATAGGCATTTGATCAAAAAAGAAAAATTAACACATGAACAATTTCAAACATTTTTTAAATGTGCATGTAAGGGTCACTCACTTTTCTCTGTCTGCTTTATATGTATGTGCGATCTCAGGTACCAGCGGGTCATCTGGGTTCGGGTCACATAACAGGGAGCAGATGGACAACAAGACTACAAAAGAAAGGGAACACATTAAAAACATATAATACCAAAACATCCTGATCGTCTCTACTGCTGGAATAAGGAGCTTCTCTCACACTGGCCTGTGTTTCTTTGTCATATAACACAAACCGATTCCCGTGGAGAGATCCGAACTAGGTCATTGCTTAGAACAAAGAGTAATCACTGCAGTCTGACAACATCACCCACAGCGGGCTCAGCGCTCGGAAACACCAAGGCTACACAGTACTCAAAACAAACAGACAAACAGTCTGTCCAACAAGTGCTCAAGCCACATGAGAACATTATAATGCCTAAATTATAACAATTAACCTGTACACCAACAGCATGTTATAATTTGGTAGTCATGTTTAAAGTCAAAATATTTAACAATACAATAACATTTTACTGATGTAGTAATATATTCATTCTAATCATAAATTAATTGCGATGCAAATTAAACAATTTTCATAGAAAAAAAATGTCAATACCTGCATTTCTTATATATAGTTGGTATGACTAAATGTTTCTTTAATTTAACACTTTAACAGTTAATTCATTGTAAACAAACAATGAAAAAATAGTTTTACACAAATGAATCTTGATCAGTTTCTAAATATACTAATTTATTTCAAGTTGTCTAAATATGTAAATTATGATTAT
The DNA here is from genome assembly GCF_001515605.1 of Sinocyclocheilus anshuiensis. Lineage (NCBI taxonomy): Eukaryota > Metazoa > Chordata > Actinopteri > Cypriniformes > Cyprinidae > Sinocyclocheilus > Sinocyclocheilus anshuiensis. The sequence continues at coordinate 588,004 of NW_015544295.1, read as the reverse complement.
TGATGAACATAATGCATCTCACAGCTTCACAATTAACAATTTATTGATTAATGCATCTTTATTTTTACAACTAATTATGGAAATTCCTAAAAACCAATAAAACTTCATACCTGCAATGTGAATACAACGTAAGTACCATTCAAGATTGTATGTTTAAACTTATGTAAGACAGTAATATTGTGAAATTTTATTACAATTTAAAATACATTTCTATTTTAATATATTTTAAAGTTTAATTTATTTCTGTGGCGCAAAGCTGAAATTTCAGCATCATTACGCCAGTCTTCAGTGTCACATGATCCTTCAGAAATCATTCTAATATGCTGATTCGCTACTCAAGAAACATTTCTTATTATTATCAATGTTGAAAGCAGTTGTGCTGCTTAATATTTTTGTAGAAACCATGATGCATTTTTTCAGGATTCATTGATGAGTGCAAAGTTCAAAATACAGCACCTATTTGAAACAGAAATCTTTCCTAACTTGATAAATGCCTTTACTGTCATTTGTGATCAATTTAATGCATCCTTGCAGCAATAAACAATACATATACAGCAATAAATTATTTCAGGTTTTTTTTTTTTTTTTTTTCAAAGTGCTTATTTATCATGCATTGAGACATTGCCTGAATCTTACCTTTGGATACAGTAAGTGCAGGTGACCACTGAGATCGCAGGATGTCCAGACAAATACTTCCGTTACTGTTAATATTGGGGTGGTAGATCTTTGTTGTGAATGCGACCTGTCAGTCAATGCAGAGAATATTGATTACAGCATGACAAGCCATTACGTACATTTGCATTTGTCTAATATCGCAAAGCAACTGACCTTTGGTGGTTTAAAGGGGTAGTCTGTTGGGAAATGAATCGTAAGGAAGAAAACCCCTCCCTGATATGGACTGTCATTCTAAAAACCAAGAACATAGCTTTGCTAATGTATGCATGTACAGTCACAAAACAGGCAATATTTCAACACGTCTCAATATTTATACTGCATGTATGATAAGGACAGATTAATTCAAAAATATAACATTCTGTTAGTTTCACAGTGCAAAATGTATTTACTGTGATTGCATGTGGAGATCAGCCAATCAGAACAGATGCTATTTACATATAGCAGTGTTAAAGGTACAGTAACCTGATTGTTTCACTAAACTACAAGCAACCTTTCATTAACATGTAAGTGGACCTCTAGCAGAAAATACAATGCTACAAAGGTGTTAAACGTCCCTTTTAAATAATTCTTAAAGGGATAGTACACCCAAAAATTAAAATTACCCCATGATTTACTCAAGCCATCCTAGGTGTATATAGAGTTATATTAAAAAATGTCCTGGCTCTTCCAAGCTTTATAATAGCAGTGAATGGGTGTCAAAATTTTGAAGCCCAAAAAAGTGCATCCATCCATCATAAAAAGTGCTTCACACTTTTAACCCAGGGGGTTAATAAAGGCCTTCTGAAGCGAATCGATGCGTTTGTGTAAGAAAAATAACCATATTTAAAACTTTATAAACCGTAATCTCTAGCTTCCGCTAACTGTCGTACTCTCGTTCACGAGAGAGTGGCGTTCCAGAGGAAGACAAATGATGTAGGCGTAGCGTAAGCTCTGGTGAGAAGTGAAGAAACCCAGAAGCACAGAGGAGAGTAGTAGTAGTATATATTTATTTAATGCCATGCCAGGCTATTTTCATGGCAAAAACAATTTAAAAAATACATGTATAACAAATACAATAAAAACCAGCAAACAAACAAATACAAGTTAGCACAGAGGAGAGAGCAAAACAAAAACATTGGTCACGAATTAGAAGTACAAAACGAGGATTTGGAAAGAAAAAAATGTCGGAGGATTTCGATACAAGCCATGAGGAGACTGGTTTTGCTTTGCTGTAAACAAAACTTGGTTCTCGCGAGACTAGAATATTCTCACTGGAGCTTACACTAAGCCTCTAGTGAACGTGTGTACGACAGTTAGCAGAAGCTAGATATTACAGTTTAGAAAGTTTTAAATATGGCTGTTTTTCTTACACAAACACATCGCTTCACTTCAGAAGCCGGAGCCGTGTGGAGCACTTTTTATGATGGATGGATGCACTTTTTTGGGCTTCAAAATCGAAATCCTCTGACATTCTTCTTTACAAATCCTCGTTTTGTACTTCTAATAAGTGACCGTTGTTTTGTTTTGATCTCCCCGCTGCATTTCTGCGTGCGTCACTTCTGAGCGGCGCATGCGCAACACCGAACTTATACGTCATCCGCCCGGAGCTGCTTCCGTGTACAACTGCTGGCGCAGCTTGGAATAGCCAGGACCATTTTTGATATAACTCCGACTGGATTTGTCTGAAAGAAGAAAGTCATATACACCTAGGATGCCTCGGGGGTGAGTAAAACACAGCCTAATTTTCATTTTTGGGTGAACTAACCCTTTAATATAACTTCAATTGTATTCGTCTGAAAGAAGAAAGTCATACACACCTAAGATGGCATGAGAGTGAGAAAATCATGGGGTAATTTTCACTTTTGTGTGAACTATCCCTTGAACTAATTTAAGGGTTACCACACATTTTGACCAATGAATTTCCATGATTTCCCCATGAGAATTTATTTTTATTGATTTTATTTATTTAACATGGACAGTGCTAATTAATCAACAGTAAAATACTGTAAATAAGCCAGAGCTAGCCCCAATGGCTAATTTTCATCTGTTGCCCCTTGCCAGATTTAAAAAAGGCAACCTAAAAATCTAAAATACAGTAAATTATCACACATAAACATACAATAACATTTACAATTAAACACTAAGGATAATAATGGCAGTATCATAAAGGGAAAAAATATATTTTTATTCATTTTTAGTGTATTGATTTTTTTTTCAGGACTGGAAATCACAATTCCCTCATATTTCATGACTGTGGGAACCCTGTAATTTGAAAAGAATAAGGCAGAAAAATGGCTGCTTACCGGCCCCATTATTGTTGCCTGCCAGTGAAACACTGAAAAACACGATTCATTATATAAAATCAATGGGCAGTATTGAAGCAGAGCACGAACTGATCCAATGTATGCTGAGAATGGTAGTTAGTGTTGGATCACTACTAGAGTGAATACATGTGAATATCTATATATTTAAACAGTAATCCGACAAAAATATATCAATAGTAACTTTTTATAATTCACTCATTCCTCATATACTCACAGTCCTCTCCGACTGGACCTGCTGAACACTGAGCTGGTGGATCTCTCTGTAGGTCTGTCAGTTCCTGAGGGAAACAAAATGGCCATGTCACGTAAAACAGCATTTTTGTGCAATAACCTTGATTATTTGATTATAAGTGTACTTCAGAGAAAATTGATAAAAGACAAGTAACACAAAGGATTCTTGGTCTGATCAAAATGTTATCAGCACCAGGATACTTCATTTGCTCAAAATGCTTTCTAAAAACAGAATTTTGCTCATGTTAGTGTAATGTGGTTGCCAACATGAACTCCTAATGCTTTGGCTCTGAGGTTTGTTTCCATATTGAGATAGAGATCGTTTCAGGAGCACTGCCAGCACAACCAACGCTACGGCAGTCATCTCATAGTACCTCACAAACAGGTCTGAGAATGAAATATGGCTGTATAAACAAAGGGTGCGGCTGAAAATATCAGGGTGTACAGAAATATCAGTTGTGGAAAACAGGCTCTTCGTATGTGCTTCTTTTACAAGATAATCACTTACATTTTTCAAAATGTGACAATGTATCTGTGTGAATCTCCAAATGAAATAAAAATATAAATATATATTTCATAAAGACAAAAATAATGTGCTAATGATTTAAATCAGCAATTCAAGGTAGTACAACTAACATGATGTATTTTTTATGTTTTTGAAAGAAGTCTCAACGCTCACCAAGACTGCATTTATTGATCAAAAAAACAGTATAAACTATATTTTTCATATATTTTTATGTAATTTATTCCTGTTATGTCAAACCTGAATTTTCAGCTTTATTAGTCTTCAGTGTCATTTAATATTTTGGTGCAAGCTGTGTTACTTTTTGTTTTTAAAGAATTTTTTTGATGAATAGAACGCTGAAAAGCATTTATTTAAATTACAAATAATTATAAACGATTATAAAATTACAATTTTATTAAATGTCTTCATTGTCACTTTTGATCAATTTTTTGTATCCTTGCCGAATGAATTGATGCACTGAAAAAAATAATTAATTTAAACAAGACTTGCTGAACTCAAATTTTTGAACGGTAGATATACATTATATTTTAAACTGCATTAACTTATTTTCTGTTAATTTACGGGTAAAATTAGAGCTAAATATGTTCATGATATGTTTCATGAGATTCACCAATGTGTATTTTAATTAAAGGGTTAGTTCACCCAAAAATGAAAATTCTGTCATTAATTACTCACCCTCGTGTTCTGTCTATGGGAGGGTCAGAGAGCCCTCAGATTTAATCAAAAATATCTTAAATTGTGTTCCGAAGATATGAGGAACGATATGAGGGTGAGTAATTAATGACAGAATTTTCATTTTTGGGTGAACTAACCCTTTAATGCTTTAATAATGTTAAATTTGTGCAGGCATTTGAACAAGTTTCTATCTTACAGCTGTCTTTCAACAACTGTTGCTACAATGTTCATCTGAATTATAGAAACTTAATCGCCACTTCTTTTTGTACAAGCACTGGACAATATTTACACTGTCCTTTTTGTCAGTCGCACACCAACTTCTCTACTGAGGTTTGTTAGTTTCATGACAGTGTGGCTCAGTATTTGGCATCAGGTGTATTTCTGTAACTGTTCGGAATCATTCACCTGAAATATCTCGCATCTCATCCTCATGGCCATGTCACCTCTGTAATTCACCTCTTGTTTAAAATTATATGCGGCTGTTTGTATTGCTAGAAGTTACTGTCTGACTCACAGCGCCTGAAAACACCTCTCTAAAGATAGACGCAGAGCGATCAGCTGTTCACCGACAGCACTTTCAATAATTTTAACTCTCAGCACACTAAAGAAAAAACATAATAAATGGCTTTTATGGATCAGTTCATCATACCAAACACTGTACACAACAACAGATCGACATTAAATGTCATTCATTGACATCAGTGCAAGAAATAAAAGAATGAACCGCCCCTCAAACTATCTGACCAAATAAAATTATATGCTGAATTTAGGGACAGTTATAAAAAAATATATCATATATGGATTGCCGGTTTATGGCATGACATATATCATACCATAAGCATGCAATCCAGTGTATTGGTTTATCCTCCCCAGGAAAGACTGTATAGTTTAGATAAAATCAATGTGCACGCACAGTAAGTAAAGGTAAAAAAAAAATTGTCACAAAAATATAATTATAGTTTTCTTCAATGGTGGAGTCCAATGTATCTATCACATATAGCCTGTATTCACACCTGCTATTACATGCTTAAATACACAAACAGGTTTTAATTTCTGATATCGTTGCACAAGACTGATCCTTATAAAACAAGCTCTGGCAGGAGCAGCACAACAACACACCACATACTGTGTTACATCTGTGCTGCTTTTAAAGGGGCGGAGCTTTTACAGTCTATTGTTGCTCTGTTATTGACACTCTTTCTTGAGCCTTTGTTGATGTAACATGGCATTCGGCACAAGTTAAATGTCTATCTAACAGTAGTCATGGGTCTGTATGCATTTTAAATACAATATCTAAAAATGTGCATCCGATATTTTTTATGAACTTATAAAACTTATCAACTTATGCATTATTTCACAGGACTTCTCAGACCTTAAAGGGATAGTTCACTCAAAAATGGAAATTCTGTTGTTTATTCACCTTCAAGTCATTACAATCCTATACATTGTTATTTTGGCTTCAAAAGTCTGAATTTTTGAAGAGCTTTTTTCCATACAATCACGATTTACAGCGGCCATGACTGTCAAGCTCCAAAATTTACAAATCACACCGTGAAGTAGGGCTGCACGATAAATCGAAATGGAATCGAGATCGCGATTCGACAGAAGCTGCGGTTGTCATGCGTATCTTTCAGTGAAGCACGGTTCTGTGATCAGCAGTACCTGCTGATTACAGAACCGGCTTTTTTATCAAAATGCGCATGACAATCGCATTCGATTAATCGTGCAGCCCTACCGTGAAGTATCCTAATATACTAACCAGTTGCAATGTGATAATATTCCAGGTATAAGTACATTTATCTGTCCATCATGTCAGATGTGAAATAATCAATCACAAATTACAGCCAATCAGAAGAGCGTGTGGGTGGGGCTCTCTAAGTACATAATCAATTTATTCAAATTCAATGATTTTAACATTATTCAAAACACATAAACATTGACTGATGCAAACCTTGTTATGAAATATACTTGTTTGTTCACAGATTGAACACTTGTTTCCTTTAGGTTTTTTTCACGATCTGAAGTGAATTATCAGTTGTCGTGTTTATTATAGCAATTAAGTCACACAAAAATTATACTCAAACTCAAAGGATTTTAATATTGTACAATACGCAAGTACTTGAGATAATCTTTAATATAAGCTGTATATTCAGAGTCTGAAGTTATATAGCTTTTGTATTAGAAACAGACCCACATTTATGCCATTATTTCTTCTGCTGAACACAAAATATGTTTCAAAGAATATGGGTAACCAAAAAGTTGATGCACTCCACAGACTTCCATAGTATGAAAAAAACCCACTATGGAAGTCAAGGGGGTTAGAATACACGCAGTCTTCAAAATATATTCTTTTGTGTTCAGCAGAAGAAAGAAATTCATACAGGTTTGGAACACCTTGAGGATGAGTACATGATGACAATTTTCATTTTGGATGAACTGTGTCTTTAAATTTTGGGCTGTTCCTTACACGAAGACTCTGAATATAGCACACAAGTCAATAGGTTTTTTTTTTTTTATACTCCTTTTTGGAGCTGGTCAATAAAAATGTTGGAGATTCCAATTTCTCCTCATTTAGAAAAACAAAACATGAGGGTGAAAAAAGGAGGACAAAATTCGATTCGTTTATTATAAAACACTCAGACTATGGAATCGCTGAAAGAAATACACAGACTCTAAGTGATTTTTTTTTCTGTGATTAAAGTCGCTGGTTATGCTGACAGGGTGGCGAATCTGTTAAAACTACCCTCTGCTGTCCTAGTGCCCTATTTGCCAAGCCATATATGGACACACTGACATTAGGGTTCAGCATTTGGCAACTTGAAAGCAGTTGTCGCCCATCACGCATGCGCACCAGCGGCGCTTCGCTCATCATGATGACCGACAACAGAAAAGATACATTTTAACCATGTTTCCAGCGCCCACGCACTTACATGCCACAAATCAGTCACAACAGCACCCGTAAACCCCCAAATCATGCGTTATTACGCGCACAGATCCTTAGGCTGCAACATCGCATAACGAGAATAGCCGTTGTCGATCACATATTGCGCAAAACAAACGCTCCCAATTAGCCGTCTCTATGTGACGGTGACCGTTTATAACAGCATGTGTGTGAATCTGTAGTGATCAGAAAGACACCGTGCGTCTGTCGACTGCATGCATCCACCATTGGCCATCCGTCTTTGTCTTGACCAGATGGGGACAAAATGAGAAAAGTGCGACTGCTTTACATCACAACAACATTAGAAGATGATGAGCAGGACACTGTGTGGATCGCATAACCTCACAGCCTCTGTCAATGCACACGGACTCACCTTTTGGATTCTTTTCAACGCCATTTGCTCGCTGTGTTACAGCACTGTTTGATCTAGCTCAGAGACTGTTGGCCTGCACAGTTTGGACGAGGACGCTGCAGATTTTTCTCCTCAGTGTCACACGTTACGTTTGTAATACCACCAAAGCACCGATTTGGACATTCACGCCGCTGTTTGAACGGCAGTCGCCGATTTGAGAAATTCTTACCCCCTCTAACCTCACTGACAGCTTTTTAGTGCTGTACTAGACAGCAGGAAGGTAATCTCGCGATACGACGCAAAGGATTTTAGATAATATCGCGATACTAGCGCGTGCGCTGGAGGTGCGAGGTGATGCTGGGAAATGTAGTTCTGTGAGTGTTGTGCTCGTAATTTGCATAAAGGGTAAGTTAGTTGTAATAATCGAAGATGAAAATTAATTGACATAATTTAAATGAATAAGATTTTTTTTTAAGTATATTTTTTATCTATTCTTTGTTGTTAGGTTAATTTTATATATCAGACTAATTCAAAACCTAATTTTGCTCATTTTCAAACAGCCTTTAAAGTTTAGAATCTATAAAGTAAAAAAAAAAAATCCAAAAAGCCCCATGAACAGTCTCTGTTAAATGAATTTAACATATGTTTGTGAAAGAAAGAAAGAAAGAAAGAAAGAAAGAAAGGCAAATAACAGTGGAGTAAACTGTAAAACTGTTTGCGCTATGACGGCGAGTCTATGATTATGATAACGATTTAGTTTAGCTTTTAAGTTCTGGCGCTTTTATTTAGACTTCAAAATTCATAAGAGTTATATTATTTTGTATAGATTATCTTGATGGACAAACAGTGTAAGTTTCATGAACTATGATTGAACACAGAGCTTATTTTTTGCGATAATCCAAAAGCCTATGGAAAAATCCTACTGGCTTTTTGTCCAGGGAGCCAGTGTGATGCTAACAGCCGATCGGCCTACAAAGGGACATCATAGTTTCCCCACTCAACCTTACTGTTATTAAGTGCAATAAACGTATTCTAATTGAATGTATTGTTACAATTAAAAAATGAAAACACACACAGTCAATGCCCACCCCAGTGCTGACCTTCATTATGGCCTTCAGGTTCTGGCCCTCAGATTATCCTCTGTCACTGTTTGCTTTACTCTCTGGCCTGACCCTCGGCTGGAATCCGGTGGCACATTTCTGGATGGGCTCGCCGAGGACCTTAAAGGTGAGATGTCGTGGCAGTTCTGTGTCCCAAATAATGCGCCCCCTCCTGATGCCATCTTGTCCTCAGGCCATGTGGTGGGGGCTGTAACCTGGGACATTGAGGGTCATGTCATGTGAGATCTGGCTGGAGTTGAGGTGCCTGTGGGGCACCTGGTGGGCTTGCTTTATTTCCTTGGCCAGTTCACCTTGCCATCTTGCAGTGGTGTCACACTTATTTAAAATGTTGCCCCACCCAGGTGTGCACGGTCAGTTTTTGGTGTCTGGCTATGGCAGATGATGATTATCTGTTTATGGCTGTTGGCTTAATATCCGTTGGTAAGGTGGTCAGTTTAAATTTCAAAGTTATCTCTATAATTTCTGTCTGCTTCACCCTATCCCCTTCCCCTCCCACCCCTGGGCGTATGTTGCCCTGGATTTTGTCACCGGTCTGTCTCCATCCAGTGGCAGTACTGTGATTCTGATTAGATAATTAGAGACTCCACCAGTCTGTCTTTGGGATTCCATCCACAGACCAAGGGCCAACAAGAGCATGCGAATCAGGGGGCTACTGTGTTTTTGTTTTCATTCTTTCGCTTGCACTTCACAATCAGCAATGCTGTTTATTATCTCTCAGCTGTTTCTGCTCTACTCTTGATTTCTGTGCTATATTGGGTAAAGCGGTCAGCTGTGCTTTATCGTGAATAAAACACAGCTGATGACCAATCAGAAGCGAGAACTGGAACTAACCATTTTATAATAAGAGATTTGAACATGTTGTTCTAAACCTGTAAGACCTTCGTTCATCTTCAGAACACAAATTAAGATATTTTTGATGAATTTTGAGAGCTCTCTAACCCTCCCATAGCTGTATATGGGATGATGAACGAAGGTCTTACGGGTTTAGAACGACATGAGGGCGAGTAATTAATGACAGAATTTTCATTTTTGGGTGAACTATCCCTTTAAATCAGGGGTGCCCAAACTCGGTCCTGGAGGGCCGGTGTCCTGCAGAGTTTAGCTCCAACTTGCCTCAACACACCTGCCTTTAAGTTAGTATGCCTATAAGAGCTTGATTAGCTGGTTCAGGTGTGTTTAATTGGGGTTGGAGCTAAACTCTTCAGGTCACTGGCCCTCCAGGACCGAGTTTGAACACCCCTGCTTTAAATCATGCATGCATATTGATTATGTTCTGTGTCTATATTATTGAAGCAGTGGGTATATTAACAATAATGGATTGGCCATTCACTTCCATTGTAAGTGCCTGGCAGTAACCCATATTTTTACTGAAAAGGAGGAACAATTGGAAATTATTTTTGTAGTCATCAAATATTATGCCACAACTGCTCTCACTGGGCTTAACTTACGCTGAATCTGCAATATTCCTTTAACAACCCTGTGTGTTTGTGTGTGTGTCAGGAGCTGGAGTCTCTCTACAGGAGACTATGAGATACCTGGAGTCTCAGTATCTTGAGGAGATCGAGGTCATGCTTAGGGGTCAGATACAGGGCCAGGATCTGTTCTTCGACTGCGTGGAAGCCGAGATCAAATTCTACCAGTGAAACAGAGCAAGTCAACAGAGAAATGTCAGCATATCGTTCACACATCTGACCTGTGACTTCTACTGTCTGATATTGCCTGTAACTTGTGGCTGTTTTGCAGTTGTCGTTGTGAACGTCACTAGTGCTTGCTGATCTGCCTGGAGAGAGAGAGACAGTCCAAAGTGCACAGGTTCCTGCCTGCTCAAATCCATGCCAAACTAATTGTGATGTCCATGCCACACTAACTGTAACTTAAAAAAAACACACTAGATGTTCATGTGAGTGGATCACCATAATCATGTGTAATTGTCACACAGGGTGGTCATACGCATTACATTAACTGGTTTGTGATAGATTACCAAGGAGTGTATGTGCTGTGGGTAGATGTGTGAGAGAAGAGATGTTAGGGAAAACACTCATTCCTGTAGATGGGCTCAGCTACCAGACTGACCTTCTGAGGAGAAACATAATAAAATATCAATGATTCAAAATGTTTGGCATCTTTATTATTACTGAAACATGGATAGTTCATGTCAACTTATGGATGTTTGAAATGGAAGTGGAGGAAAGTGACCAGGTTTATGTGCAAATATAAAATAATACAAGTTGTCTGTTAAGTGTTTATTGCAGTCTTCCTTTGTACATCTATTGTTATGCTACGTTCATACACTAAAACTCATTAGCCAAACATCCTCACTGTGCCTTTACAAAAGAAAAACTGTTACAACCGACCTACAGTTCATTGCAGCATCATTCAACGCTACCAAAAAAAACAATCATCATATCATCATCTCAAGCTGAATTGAATAGTGACGAAGCTTCGGAAGTCCGAATCAACTGAACCAATTGCTTCACAAAATGATTTACTCTTTCTAAGCGCCCGAAACAATGGTGAAACCCTCTGGTCAAAATGGCGTATGCAACGTAAACACAGTCAAAGCGTGGGTTAAGTACTGATCTATAATATATTCTCTATTATAAAGTATCTAATATAAAGTTTTCTAGAAAGTGTAACCTATTGAATGAAATATACAAATAATTAAATACCATTAAATATGAAGAGTTCTTCTTTTATTAATATATGTGTTTGTTTTGTGTCATCTCACCCAGGGTTTGGTAAATAGGACATGTAGAACAATTAACTAGCATATCTGTTAACTTAAATTTGAAACTAAATTATAAAACTAACCTGAGATCAATTACTACCATTAGCCAATACTACTTGACCTTATTTGGATATGACAAGGCATCGACCAATCATTTTATCACATTGTCCCACCATAGGCCACGCCCACGTTACACCTGCATACTAGTACATTTGTGTTTCTGTGCGGACTTCGGAGGGGTTCAGTATCATGAAGGAACAGATGGTTTATTTTGTTCGGGGCATTTGACTGAAGATTGTTTTGTATACGAGGTACAGTGTAATGGAGAGTTCACACAAAGAAACATTCGTTGAAATGAAGCAGCCAACAGTATTGAATCTGACAGCAGCTGCAGCAAACCATAAGTAACGTTAAACAATTTCATAATGCTTTGTCTGTAAATGGTTTTGTATGGATAATGTTTTTTTAAACACTTGTTTATGAGGCGTTGGTACAACTGATCTATAGAGCTCATATTTACATTTATATAGTGGACTATACTTTTCCTATGGAATGACGTTAGACAATCATAACAGTGGCCTTTTACTGGAGCCACCCCTTAAAAATGGATAAGGGTCTGAATGAGGGTTGAAAATAATATTGGGGGTTCAGCCCCTGGACAGACCTTGCCTTTCTACGGGCTGGGGTGCCCTTAGAACAAGTGACAGACAGATGCCTTCAGTACGGGCTGGGGCGCTACATGCAACGGGCAGGCAGCCTTGGGGCTCTGGACGGGGGCCTCGACTGCTTTGGCACATCAACTGCCTAGAGCTGTTGGCAGTGCATCTTACCTTACGGCATTTCCGGCTACTGCTACAGGACAAGCACGTGTTGGTTCGCATGGACAACACTGCGGCCGTGTCGTACATCAACCGGCAGGGAGGTCGCATGTCACAGCTCGCCCGTCATCTCCTCCTCTGGAGTCAGACGCAGCTCAAGTCGCTGCGTGCCCTCCACATTCCGGGGGAGCTCAATTGTGCATCCGACGTGCTCTCACGACAGCTCACATTCCTCAGGGAATGGCGACTCCATCCCGAGACAGTCCGGCTGATCTGGAGTCGATTCGGGGAAGCCCAGGTAGACCTGTTTGCTACCGTCGAGTCCTCCCACTGCCAGCTGTATTACTCCCTGACCAATCCATGCCAAACTAATTGTGATGTCCATGCCACACTAACTGTAACTTAAAAAAAACACACTAGATGTTCATGTGAGTGGATCACCATAATCATGTGTAATTGTCACACAGGGTGGTCATACGCATTACATTAACTGGTTTGTGATAGATTACCAAGGAGTGTATGTGCTGTGGGTAGATGTGTGAGAGAAGAGATGTTAGGGAAAACACTCATTCCTGTAGATGGGCTCAGCTACCAGACTGACCTTCTGAGGAGAAACATAATAAAATATCAATGATTCAAAATGTTTGGCATCTTTATTATTACTGAAACATGGATAGTTCATGTCAACTTATGGATGTTTGAAATGGAAGTGGAGGAAAGTGACCAGGTTTATGTGCAAATATAAAATAATACAAGTTGTCTGTTAAGTGTTTATTGCAGTCTTCCTTTGTACATCTATTGTTATGCTACGTTCATACACTAAAACTCATTAGCCAAACATCCTCACTGTGCCTTTACAAAAGAAAAACTGTTACAACCGACCTACAGTTCATTGCAGCATCATTCAACGCTACCAAAAAAAACAATCATCATATCATCATCTCAAGCTGAATTGAATAGTGACGAAGCTTCGGAAGTCCGAATCAACTGAACCAATTGCTTCACAAAATGATTTACTCTTTCTAAGCGCCCGAAACAATGGTGAAACCCTCTGGTCAAAATGGCGTATGCAACGTAAACACAGTCAAAGCGTGGGTTAAGTACTGATCTATAATATATTCTCTATTATAAAGTATCTAATATAAAGTTTTCTAGAAAGTGTAACCTATTGAATGAAATATACAAATAATTAAATACCATTAAATATGAAGAGTTCTTCTTTTATTAATATATGTGTTTGTTTTGTGTCATCTCACCCAGGGTTTGGTAAATAGGACATGTAGAACAATTAACTAGCATATCTGTTAACTTAAATTTGAAACTAAATTATAAAACTAACCTGAGATCAATTACTACCATTAGCCAATACTACTTGACCTTATTTGGATATGACAAGGCATCGACCAATCATTTGATCACATTGTCCCACCATAGGCCACGCCCACGTTACACCTGCATACTAGTACATTTGTGTTTCTGTGCGGACTTCGGAGGGGTTCAGTATCATGAAGGAACAGATGGTTTATTTTGTTCGGGGCATTTGACTGAAGATTGTTTTGTATACGAGGTACAGTGTAATGGAGAGTTCACACAAAGAAACATTCGTTGAAATGAAGCAGCCAACAGTATTGAATCTGACAGCAGCTGCAGCAAACCATAAGTAACGTTAAACAATTTCATAATGCTTTGTCTGTAAATGGTTTTGTATGGATAATGTTTTTTTAAACACTTGTTTATGAGGCGTTGGTACAACTGATCTATAGAGCTCATATTTACATTTATATAGTGGACTATACTTTTCCTATGGAATGACGTTAGACAATCATAACAGTGGCCTTTTACTGGAGCCACCCCTTAAAAATGGATAAGGGTCTGAATGAGGGTTGAAAATAATATTGGGGGTTCAGCCCCTGGACAGACCTTGCCTTTCTACGGGCTGGGGTGCCCTTAGAACAAGTGACAGACAGATGCCTTCAGTACGGGCTGGGGCGCTACATGCAACGGGCAGGCAGCCTTGGGGCTCTGGACGGGGGCCTCGACTGCTTTGGCACATCAACTGCCTAGAGCTGTTGGCAGTGCATCTTACCTTACGGCATTTCCGGCTACTGCTACAGGACAAGCACGTGTTGGTTCGCATGGACAACACTGCGGCCGTGTCGTACATCAACCGGCAGGGAGGTCGCATGTCACAGCTCGCCCGTCATCTCCTCCTCTGGAGTCAGACGCAGCTCAAGTCGCTGCGTGCCCTCCACATTCCGGGGGAGCTCAATTGTGCATCCGACGTGCTCTCACGACAGCTCACATTCCTCAGGGAATGGCGACTCCATCCCGAGACAGTCCGGCTGATCTGGAGTCGATTCGGGGAAGCCCAGGTAGACCTGTTTGCTACCGTCGAGTCCTCCCACTGCCAGCTGTATTACTCCCTGACCGATGCACGAGGCATGGGCTCTATGCAAGTATGGGTACAACTGATCTATAGAGCTCATATTTACATTTATATAGTGGACTATACTTTTCCTATGGAATGACGTTAGACAATCATAACAGTGGCCTTTTACTGGAGCCACCCCTTAAAAATGGATAAGGGTCTGAATGAGGGTTGAAAATAATATTGGGGGTTCAGCCCCTGGACAGACCTTGCCTTTCTACGGGCTGGGGTGCCCTTAGAACAAGTGACAGACAGATGCCTTCAGTACGGGCTGGGGCGCTACATGCAACGGGCAGGCAGCCTTGGGGCTCTGGACGGGGGCCTCGACTGCTTTGGCACATCAACTGCCTAGAGCTGTTGGCAGTGCATCTTACCTTACGGCATTTCCGGCTACTGCTACAGGACAAGCACGTGTTGGTTCGCATGGACAACACTGCGGCCGTGTCGTACATCAACCGGCAGGGAGGTCGCATGTCACAGCTCGCCCGTCATCTCCTCCTCTGGAGTCAGACGCAGCTCAAGTCGCTGCGTGCCCTCCACATTCCGGGGGAGCTCAATTGTGCATCCGACGTGCTCTCACGACAGCTCACATTCCTCAGGGAATGGCGACTCCATCCCGAGACAGTCCGGCTGATCTGGAGTCGATTCGGGGAAGCCCAGGTAGACCTGTTTGCTACCGTCGAGTCCTCCCACTGTCAGCTGTATTACTCCCTGACCGATGCACGAGGCATGGGCTCTATGCAAGTATGCGTTTCCCCCAGTGAGCCTTCTCGCACAGACACTGTGCAAGGTCAGGGAGGACGAGGAACAGGTCTTGCTGGTTGCGACGTACTGGCCCACACGAACCTGGTTTTCGGAACTCATGGTCCTCGCGACAGCCCCTCCCTGGCGCATCCTCGGACCACACCCGGAGCTTCAGAAGCTCTGAGCAGCTCTTTGTCTGCTATGGAGATCAGCAGAAAGGATAGTGGATGCCATCGCCTTGGCCTACCAATCCCAGACGCGACAGCCCCTCCCTGGCGCATCCTCCTGAGGAAGGACCTCCTTTCTCAGGGGCTCGGCACCATATGGCACCTGCGTCCAGATCTCTGGGACCTCCACGTGTGGCTGTGTCCCTTAAGAGCGTAGCGCATATATATGGACCGCACCCGGAGCTTCAGAAGCTCTGAGCAGCTCTTTGTCTGCTATGGAGATCAGCAGAAAGGATAGTGGATGCCATCGCCTTGGCCTACCAATCCCAGACACCTCTCTGGCAGACATCTGTAGAGCTGCGGGCTGGGTGACACCGAACACCTTCGTGAGTTTTTACAGTCTCCGTGTTGAGCCGGTTTCTTCCCGTGTGTTGTGTAACAGATAAGTGGTGGAAGAGCCGGCCGGTGTCACGCTTGCTGCACCATTCCCCCTCACCTGAGGATGCGAGTGCCTTTTCCTCCTCCAGTAAGTTCCCCGGTCGGCAAACCCTGGTTGAGTATTCTCCAGCACCCCCGGCAGTTAGACTGGGCGGAGCAGTCTGACGCCAGGCCCAGTATTGGTGTTAGCTTGCCCGGGTTTCCGGTCAGCCCCTTTCCTGGGCTAGGTGTCCATATGGCTTGATTCCCTGCAGGCGATCCCAGATGTGTATTCTTCCATGGTAAGGTTTCCCTCTCGGTGAACCCGTGTCTTCCCTTAGACAGACCAGTCTGTCAGTCTCTGCTGGCAGCCATTCCTCCCTACTCCTAGGTAGGACCTGCCTCAGAGACCCATTCCATATGTAGTACTGCCCCAGGCCTGGGTCAGTCCATATCAGTGTCACCACATGATACCTCTTTACGGGCAGGATGTGGTCTCCGTAGCGCCCTTCTCCGGAAGGCTCGCTTCCCCTTCATTACTGCCAAGCTATAAACCACAAACAGGAAAGGCGTGAAGCATCTTTCATAAAGGTCGAAATCCCTTCTCTTAAGAAAAAATGTCCTGATATAGGAACAGCAGCTTGGCTATCTCCCTGCGGGCGCCAAGGTCAGCAAATTTGCGCTGGGGCGTTGGGGAGATTATGACCTTTGCGTAGCATTTGTCTGACATGCGGCTGCTTGTCAACATTTGCAGCGCTACAGGGTTGTGACGGGGTTCAGGTTGTGGCGCTTTCTATGGACCCCCTATGTCATCACGATATAACTCGTAGTGACCTACAGATAGGGAACGTCTCGGTTACGTACGTAACCCTCGTTCCCTGATGGAGGGGATGGAAACGTTATGTCCCCATGCCACAACCTCGAATCCCTGGTTCACTGGTTGCCAGGGACAAGTTCTCGGCTCCTCAGCATAAAACAAGAAGAGAGGATGCACCTGTCGCCTATTTATACCCGTATGCACGGGAAAGGGCTCAGGTATGCAAAATCTACTAGACAAATTTCATTGGTGTTTTCTCTTAAAGTCAGAGAGGATTGGGGCTCCCAACTGAACCCCCTATGTCGTCCATCAAGGAACGAGGGTTACATACGTAACCGAGACGTTCCCTGTACGAAAAGCCAAGATAATCTTCACAAAATAATATAACTTTTATGAATTTTGATGCCTAAATAAAAGCGCAAGAACTTAAAAGCTAAACTTAGGCTATAAACGAACTACACCACCATGGTCGCTAGTAGGCAGTCTAATTTACAATGGAAGCCTGTTTGGGGCAAGACTTGGTGTTGGAAAAAATTTTAAAATTCACACAGTTTCAAAAGTATAACCATAAAACATATACATTATATGTGTTAACATAAAACTTAAAATGGTAAAAAAAAAAGAAAAAATGGTTACTAACCGTATGAGCAACATTATGTTAATTTTTAACTGCTGTGATGACGATGTAAATCTGGTAATTTTCGCATGACACGTGTGGATACTAGAAACGGACTGTTTACATAGAGAAAACTGTCCTTTTTACATGTTATGTGCACTTACTGTAGTATAATAACAGCAAATAATGCATAACTGCTTGCAACTAACTCTAAAAAGCCCTAATCCTATAGTAAGCACATGTTGTTAATTAATATGACTCAGTACTTAAATGTACAGTTACACTTGTATCAAGGACACTGTAAAATAAAGTGTGACCAAAAAATCCACTACAGTAATTACAAACGTAGATACGTGTTACATTATGAGAAGTTCATCCTAGAAGAGCAGCCCCACAAATAAAGGACAATTTAAATAACACAGTTTTGTATAGAAAAATCAATAAAATGAGTTTAATGGTCGTGTGTGTGTCTGTGTCTAAGTACAGTAATTCATTCAGAATATCTTTGTAGGACAGAGTTCTGAAGCACAATCCCGTTGGGTTGAAGAGGAGAAGGATCTCTTTGAGAAAGGACAAGTATGATTTCTGAACACAAAGGAAACAGTGCTCTCTCTCATAAAAGGAATTACATTGTATTTTGTTTTTTATGTTTTCTAGGTGCAGTTTGGCCGCAGGTGGACAAAGATTGCCAAACTAATCGGCACAAGGACTGTTCTACATGTGAAGCGCTATGTTAGGCAGAACTTCAAAAATAAGGTATTCCCATTTCAATATTACCATATGAAAATTCATACGCTTTTGGTTCAGATGTGTGTAGTGCTTTCAATTTAATTCATTCATAAGGGAATAATTATAAATATAGATATCCAAGGGTGTATTTTTAAAATCTAATGAATCTAAATCTAAATTATGTTTTATTTATTTATTTTTTTGAATACATAACATATTTACTTTATACCTTAAAAAATATATATTTTTATATATATATGCCTGATCTACAACAGTCATCTAATGTTGCTTAAATAACCACTGAAATTATTACAAGTGTATATGTCTACTGTTCAACAGTTGGCCAGGTTCAGTGATAATGGAAAGATCTGTGAGAAATGGGTTTACATCACTTTGGGTGTTTCTGAGAAACTTATAACTGTAAGTTAGTGAGTTGGTAATTAGATGGTAATGAAATTATGAGCATCAAGTCAAGTCAAGTCAGGTCGAGCTTTATTGTATGTGTGTGGACATACAGTGGAACGAAATGTCGTGTCTCGCAGGACCACGTGTGCTACATAAATAAACATAAACATACAAAACTAGACGTAAGAACAATTTTTAGACCTACATAGCTAACTTTCTGAAGCAGTAGTCTGTCTAACTATACATATACTATAAATAGTTGACTAGGCCTATACATACACATAACCTAAGACAGTCTATACAAGTAGGCCTAATTTACATAATAACTGTATATTGTGCAAAAGAGGTAACATTTGTAACATGCGACGTCCTATTTACGTTGAGTCACGAAATGACCAAAAAGAGACAATAAGTTACATAACTTGTACGTTGTGTGTTAGCTGGGTAACAAATAGCCTACCGCAAAATCAAACAGCATAACAGACTGTTTTTGTACAGGTAAAATAACTGGAAGCAAATGGCACCAGAAACCTGGCACATTCAAGTTACAAATGGCCCGTTTAAGTTAAAAAATAAGGAGGGTAACCATAAGATTGACCATAATCCTTACAAATTACGCTTATCTTATTTAGCCACACTAGAACATGACTTTGTTTTTTATTTATTGCTACTTATATGCCCTTTATACTGTACAATAAGTTATATATTTTATAATTATCATTATAGGCTATCTAAAAGAGGCTATAAAGTATATCTAAATGATATTTATAATACATACGCATCTATTATTTTCCTTTTTTCCCTAAAAAATACAAATCCCTGAAAATAAACATTGAAATTTTAGTTCGTTTTTGAATAGCCATCTAATGTAGTGCTGTGGTGTCTCTATCCACAAGATGGCGCTGTTTGTCCATTTAAGTTGACAGAAAATCTTAAATATTCGTATGTCTTTTCTTTAGCACTTGCAGAAAAGCGCAGTATTACATTTCCCTTATGTTACATCATGTCACATGAAGCACATGTCAACAGCATCGGGAAGCTGAATCATAATAAAGAAAAGCAATGTTCTGTGAAAATAAGGTAAATTATTATTATTTTGTGTGTGTGTGTGTGTGTGTGTGTGTGTGTGTGTGTGTGAGAATTTCGTTCTCCAAACTAAAATGAAGCATCATGTATTTTGCTGTAGCTGCTGGCTAGCAAGTAAATCCACGCCATTCTGATAAAAATCAAAGAAATAATGGAGGTAGGCCTTTTTTAACTGAAAACTTGAACTGTATTCAAGCACAAAGAGTATTTCTCATGGGGTTGGATCAGATTGTCACGTGTATTTGATATTTTATACATTTTATACCATTTGTTAATTATAGTATATGATGGCCATGACAATGGTTTCATGAACTGTTCTGCTGTAACTGTTTGAATTTCACTAAGTAAAGCCTATCATTTTAAAGACCAGTATAAGCTTTTAAATAGCGTATAATAGGTGGGTTCCCCTTGTGACAACCTTGTGTTTAATGAACTGTATCTTGTTTCCTGGGCAATAACAGTGGAAATGTTCAATAGCTGTTTTGTAGCCAAGACTTTGAGGTATGTCTATACAGAAAGAAACTTACCCTGAAAAATATTCACTGGAGTAAAAGTCTGCTCCCTCATCGCTTCACAAAAACACTGACAGTGAGCAATCATTTATGTGGTTAGGAATGTTATTTGCATTATATTCGGGTGAATTATTTCAATTTTATAGTGGGTTATAACATTTCATACTACTTGATACTCAATGATCTGTTTCTTTATTATCTGCCACGTGCATGAGTATCAGATGGCCTTGATTAATCTAGTGTAAGATATTGTATTGTGTTATAAAAGACTGTATTTCGTCTCAGGTTTATCCAATATAACTGTGACACTATGGCTTCTCTGTCAGCCTGAGGCAGAGTCATGATCTCTCCGAGTGAATTTTGACATTGACAGCTCCTGTCCTGTAAAGGTGCCCCTATTGTGTGCTTAAAGTGAGTAGGCCTCGCTAAGGCAGGGTTTATAGTCACTTTAACAATGAGAAACTCTCCTAAAATTAAACTATGTGCTGTTAGGTCAGCGAGTAAACGGCTGACATGACCTCAGAAACATTTCATAATTTAGCAGTTCTAAGTGTTATGTTTATAGTAACATATGGTGTGAGAAAAATCAGGTCTTTATTTCCAGTTCTAAAACATATTGTTTCGATCCTCAATGCTGATTGGTCAATATAGTGTTCTTGCAGAGCTAAATACAATTGCTTAAAGGGACTTCACAGACACATTCTGGGGACAACAGATACTTATATTACATATTGTAAAAAGGGGCATAATATGTCTCCTTTAAAGGAATATTTATACACTCTAAAAACAAGGGTTTTTTACACGTAGTAATAGTTGTATTTAGAACCTTATCATCCTGAAGAACACGTTTATGTTGAAATGGTTCTCTGTGTTAGAGTTTAGGCTTCTTTTTTTACCTGCTCTTTTCATTTTTAAATCTGTAACTGTCTAAATTCTGTCAAAGCTGCCTCAGCATTGAGTTTCTGGAGCTCAACATTCGCATTCTTAAAATGTCTCCAGAGTTTAACTTTCAAATTGTAACTGGTTTCTTACCAATCATGTCCTTTTTTCTTTTTCTTTTTTTGAATTTGAACAGAGCTTTTTAAAAGAGTGTCCAGCACCGTCTGCTTGAGGATATTTCTCTCCTCTTCTCCACTAATGAAGTAAGTGACAGAGAGATTGAATTTATGATACATATTGTTAAAGTTTTCCATTATTACTTATGTTCATGCATACAAACATTATAGATATCCATTTTTTTTTTCATGGCTCACATACTATCTGTTCATAATGGCTACTTTTGGCCTTCGTAAACATAAAGCTCTTACTTTACAATTAGAATTGAACAAAACAACAAAAATAGGTTCAACCCTCGTTTCTTAAAAGACAAGGCAGTTACAATCAAAGTAAATGGAGCCATTTTTAGGGAATTTACAAGCAGAGAAGTCAAGCTTATATTTTTATGAAAACAATTACATTTACTCTTCTGATAATACGTATGTACATTATAAGATGTTCTCGACATTCTGGTCATTTTAGAGTTTCATGGGATGTCATATTATTGGCATGTTGTCATGGAAAGTTGTAATATTGGAGGCATCTTGACACAGAAAAAGTTTATCTTTACACTAAAATCCTGTAAACATGCATATTGCTTATTTCTTTTGGCTATACTATTGAAACTTTTATTTTATTATTATTATTTTTTTAAGAACATTAAAAAGTGGAAATTCATTTTTGTGATGTAGTCAATTCAGCTGAACTTTAATTCAACCCAGAAAAATCCTGTTGTTTTTAAATAATAATAAATAACAACATTTAAATTGAGTTTTTTTAAATAATATTTTAAAATGTTTTTTAGATGTGATAATATTTTATTACTTTTTTTTTTTTTTTTTTTTTAAGTAGCAACCATTCTTAAAGTAATAAAGCACTTGAGGTTCTGCTATATTGTGAATATAAAGTTATTTTTTCTAAGCATGTAATCCTTTTTTATTTCTGATACAAATTAACTTCAGGTATCGTGTTTTTTAATCTCTGGAAAAATTAATTGAACATAAAGTTATAAAATAAACTTCAGCTCTTTGTTGTGCCTAATAACTTCCTTTACAGCATATTTATTGTATAATCTTAAATAAGCGAGCACCCGAATCCACCTTTTTTTCCCCCTCATTTTAGACTATATGAATGACATGATGGTGAGTAAATGATGACAAGTTTTTCTTCTGCGTGAACTATCCCTTTAAAAAAATCTGTTATCTATGAATATGGATCTCATATTGCCACATGAATTGTATTAGCTGACATTCCTGCCGCTTATTTAATGTCAGACATCCAGGTTGTTACTTTTAACCAATGAGATGCATTTCAAATTCCACCAGCAACTCTCTTAAGATTCCCCAGACGACTCAATTCGATTTGTACATTTTTCGAATGACATAAGTGCATATCTGAACGATGTTTTTCAGATCAAGTGTTGCCGGGTACATGCACAGATGCGTGTATCATCTCTCAGCCAGCGCCCGTCTTCCATTAGTTAGCGAGGCCGGCGATACTTCATTTCATTATCTGTTTAGGCTAGCGGAGGAGCGCGCTGCTGATAAACCGAGGGATTGTGAGGGTGATTACTTTATCATTGTGCTGCCTCTATTCATGTGTGAGTCAGCTGGCTGCTCGAGTTTCTGCGCTGCCTTGTCTCTCGGACCCTCATGAGTTTCCCTCTCTGTTTTAAACAAGGCGAGGACAGAAGAGTGGCCATTCTCTTCACAGGCGCGCATGAATAGCTGGCAGTGTTCAGTGCTCTTAAATGGCTCTCCTCAGTGTCAGGTTTAGGGATCTCTCTTCAGTGTGACACTGAGAAGGAGTATTTTCCTTTTGCAGACCTAGAGATTCCAGCTGATAATATGGCATTGTCAGGGCTCATCCCCGCTCTTTGAATAACTCCAGTGTCCTGAAGGAGTCAGATGCAGTGCAGAGCGGCCCGTCACTTCTTAAGGCACGGTTAGAAGGAACAGGAAGTCCGCATGAGTCTCTGAGCATTACTGTTATTTCCACTGGAAAGAAAATCACAGAAGAAATCTCTACAGTCTCAGTTGTTTCTCCTAGAAGGCAGTGCAGAGTCTCCTGAGAATCAAACCTCACGTGTGTCTTCTGCAGATTTTAGAGGAGATTTCTTAATAAGTCCAAAAGTCTGCAATCAAAAACCCCATTTGAAATATTTCCAATTTTTTGGGACATGCTTTTATAACCTTTGGGACTTGCAGAGGTCTGTGTGTGTCTGATTTTTAATCAGAGTTTTGTGGTTATTAAGTTTCAGTGTTATTAGTTTGAAGAAAGTTGTTTGAGTAATTTTAGCAGATATTTTTAAGCTGAACATATATTAAAAAACAGTCGAATGAATGCATTATTAAAATTACAGCTGTGGGAATGCATTACGGAAAATTAAGACCGCCAAGTATTTATATACTACCGTTCAAAAGTTTGGGGTCAGTAAGAATGTATTTTTTAAAGAAATTAGTAGTGTTATTCAGCAAGGATGCTTTAAATTGATCAAAAGTGACAGTTAAGACATTTATAATGTTACAAAAGATTTCTATTTCAAATAAATGCTATTCCAAAAAAAGCAGCAAAACTGTTTTCAACATTGATAATAATCAGAAATGTTTCTTGAGCAGCAAATCAGCATATTAGAATGATTTCTGAAGGATCATGTGACACTGAAGACTGGATTAATGATGCTGAAAATTCAGCTTTGCATCACAGGAATAATTTTCATTTTGAAATATAGTCAAATAGAAAATAGCTATTTTGAATGAAAATAATATTTCACAATATTGCTATTTTTACTGTATTTTTGTTTAAATAACTGCAGCCTCGGTGAGCAGTTGATGAGCTTACGAGACTTATTTTTTCAAAAACATTTCAAAATATATATCTTAGCAACCTCAACCTTTTTAAGGACCACCCACCCTTTGTTTTGATGTCTATTAGGGGTCACACCATCAGAAATAAATTGCACTCTGGTTATCACTTAAAATGAAGATGAAATATTTAATATTCTGCACTATTTCTGCTGTCTAATCAAATAATTGATCACGTGACTCTTTGTACAGACGGTCAGATTCCCCAGCTTCTATTGAAGCACAAGATGCTCTTTGGATAATCCTAAATCATGCTGGAGAACACGATTCTTTTTTTTTTTCAATTCTCAATATCTCACAAATTATGTTGATAAT
>NW_015544295.1:542031-563468 GCF_001515605.1 Sinocyclocheilus anshuiensis | reverse complement strand
AGATGAAATATTTAATATTCTGCAGTATTTCTGCTGTCTAATCAAATAATTGATCACGTGACTCTTTGTACAGACGGTCAGATTCCCCAGCTTCTATTGAAACACAAGATGCTCTTTGGATAATCCTAAATCATGCTGGAGAACACGATTCTTTTTTTTTTTTTCAATTCAATATCTCACAAATTATGTTGATAATATAACATGTAATGAAAAAATAATTTATGAACAATATCAAAACAGCAAAATAGAAGCATTTATAGTTGTTAAATGATGTGACAGTGAAGCTGATTTGATTTTTTGTTTATTGCTTAGTATTAATAACATCTTATCAATAACAGCATCCTTTTTTTAGGCTGGGCAGAAATATAGACAGCCAAAAAGCCATTATGTAATCAATCCAGAAGGACTGAAGCACTTGCCAGGCTTGTGTTTATCAGGGAATTCTTTGCGCTCGTGGCTGATTTTAGTAGCGCTTCTGGCCTGGGAAGGGGGCAAGAGAAGTGTGTGAATGTGCGTGTGAGCGCTCATAAAATTAGAGAGTCTCACACTCGTTCTCTGCCAGTGTTGGGTTTCCCTAGACCAAACATGTTGCAGTATTTTAGAGTGTCTACTTTCACCACCCTAGTAATGATGGATGCCCCCAGGTCCTGGGGTGCTGTATGAGTGTGTGTGTGTGTGTGTGTTATAGGAGAGGCCTGACCTCTCTCACACTGAACACAATTGAAAGTGGCACTGTAATGTGAGCAGAAGGGCCTATGGGTGATCTTGGCCCATTGGCCATATCTGAGTGAGAAAGCCCCCTTTATAACTTTCAGAGACCTTAAAGTGCAACACTCAAATGCTATCGTTGTCCTCATGTTTACTTGTTTGTTGTACTAGCATTATTGTTTGAAGATCTTTCACAGACTTGTTATGGGACCAGATGCTTGCTAGATAAGTGAATGCGTTTCATCCAACTAAATCAAACTAAAAATGAAAATAATTGACAAAGCAACACAAAATCAGACAAGTTTTTAATACAACAAAAGCATGTAAGGAAAAGGTTAGAAAACAGCTCCATACAAGTATTATTGTTTAAAGTATTCATATGGAAAAAAAGCAGCATCAACATTCTTCAAAATATCTCCATTTGTGTTCCTCAGAAGAAAGCAAGTCATGGGTCAATCATGTGATGGTTATTTTTGTTGTTCTTATTTGTTAATTATAAAAATACATTAAAATGAAACACATACATACATTATAATGGCTTGAATAGACCTCTTCTGTGATTAGCATTATTTTTTAATTTCTGAAGTAAAATTTATTTGAAAACCTAGTAGTTTAGCATAACTTTTTAATTGTTATTTTTAGGGGGAAAAAAATCCAAACAAACCTGCAGACCATCAGGACTGTGTTTCAATGTCAACATGTCTCTTAAAAATCAGATAGTTAGTCCAGGCTGAAAAAAATGTCATGCGGTGCAACTTTCCCCAAAAATTAAATACAGGTGCATCTCAATAAATTAGAATGTCGTGGAAAAGTTCATTTATTTCAGTACTCCATGCCACGCCGAATTGAGGCAGTAATTAAAGCAAAAGGAGCCCCTACCAAGTATTGAGTACATGTACAGTAAATGAACATACTTTCCAGAAGGCCAACAATTCACTAAAAATGTTTTTTTTTTATTGGTCTTATGAAGTATTCTAATTTGTTGAGATAGTGAATTGGTGGGTTTTTGTTAAATGTGAGCCAAAATCATCACAATTAAAAGAACCAAAGACTTAAACTACTTGTCAAGAGGTGTTGGTTTCTTTGGTATGTCTCACTCAAAACAACTTGCAGTTGTGACGCAGAGTCACCGTTAACATTTTGTCTGTGTGTCCCAAGTGAGTGTGTGTGCATTGAATTTATTTAATACTCGAGTTTCACAATTTGAGTTGAATTACTGAAATAAATGAACTTTTCCATGACATTCTAATTTATTGAGATGCACCTGTAATATTTATGAATTAATAATTTATGATATTGGTAATAAATATTTTTTTACACTAGAAAAATATATTTTAAAACCTTTTTGAAAAATATGAACAAATTCAAGGTGTAAGGAAAATATTTTATGACTTTTTGCTTAATTGTTACACCACATGACATTTTTAGAGACTTATACTTTAAAGAATATACTTAAGTGTGAACTGAATGTAATGTTTTCAGACATTAAATTGCATGTTATTTACGATTAAATAAAAAAGTATTATAGTTTAAAGGCTAATTGTATATTTAATGCAATTAGTTGAACTTGGCGCACTTAAGTAAAACTTAAGTACATCTTTATATGTAATTTCGTAATTGCTTCTATTGGCTATAAGTGTACTTATTTAAAGCATGACAAAAGATTATAAAAACATAAGTGTGATAAGAAATAGTCATAAACGTGTATCTCCTAGTACACTTAAGTGGCCTTTTATTTCAGTATTATTATAGTATCTGCAATAGTAATACAATTAAGCCCATTTCTCTTTTGTGAGGAAATTTTTTTTTGTCCTTTGTGGACAGTCTTATTCATCTTTAACCTTTATGTAGATTTGGAACTAGTTGGTGACTAGCTGTTAAAAGAATATACTGTTCCTTTGCCCTAAACGCAGTTTCATTACTTAAACAGAGCTCACGAGTTCACAATCATTAAATATATAAGCTTGAAATGAGCCTCAATGATCTAGTCAAAGTGACAATGCCAAATGACAAATGTCTAGACTCCAGCAATCTCCAAACTCTTGGGCTGCTTTGTAAATGCCACTACATTTGATTAAGCTAATATATCCCAAGCGTCACATAAGCAAGAAAATCATATTTTGCTTGGCATGTTGTGCATTGGTTTTAATGGTGGTTTGATTAAATTGGGCCCATTGTCATGCCAGCGGAGAAGAGCAGCTACAGCGCCTTTGTTCTGTGTCCACACTGAGCGGTTTGTCCACAGCTCTTATCAATGACTGATTTGATTATGAGCTCATAAGAGCGAGAGCAGTTCTCATGTTTATGGTGCGCTCAGCAGCTCACAGCACAATGTCAGGCTGTCCGCGGGGCACTTCATGAAGAGGCTTCATTCTCTGAACTGCGGTCATGCCTGCACAACCTATTTCCTTTATCTGTGATTTAATTGTGTTTGCTGGAGCTTGTGTGTGTAAGTCTAGACCTTTGTCCTGCCCACGACCGAGCTGAGCCATAGGAAACATTTAAACACACTCATAGCACTCAATAATAGTTCACCGAAAAATAAAAGCGAAATGACTTTCTCTCATATGTAAAACACAGAAGTAAACGTTCTGAAGAATGTTCATGCTGCTCTTTTCAGAAAGGCATCATAAAATGGCATACAGTGTCATTCACATCCAATTTGGCCTGATGTATCAACTTTGAATGGTCATCTCACAGATGAGATTTCATAAGAAGATTATTGATAGTGCCTTATCTCTGTATGTGTTGTATTGGAAAGAGCACTGTGAACTATTTTTGGTGACTATCTATGTGTTGTGTTTGCAGCAAAATGTGAGGCTTATATTGTGTGTCATAATCACTATAAACATCAGTATGAATGAAAACAATCCCTGTAGAGAGCCGGTATCAAATGACCAGGAAACATAATCAAACAGAATCCAATCTAACATGATAATCTCTATTATTTTGAAGCTCCTTTCCTCATTAGACATTAGGTTTGCCTGGATCTATGAATAATAATAAAAAAAAAACACTGAATATACAGTTGATGCAGTCATACATACATACCTCAAAATGTCTATCCTGATATCATAATTAAGAAAAAAAGAGTTCTTGAAAAGAAAACCTCATTAAATAGTACTAATAATCTTATTATTTTACAATTAAATGATTATTTAATTATTAATTAAATAATTAGTTTTATATATACTGTACAGTGTCACATGATCCTTCAGAAATCATTCTAATATGATGATTTAATGCTCAAGAAATAATATAATATGTAACTTAAAATTTTTTATAAAAACCATAAATAATTTTTGAGGATTCTCTGATGAGTAGAAAGCTCAAAAGAACATTTATTTAATTATTTAATTAATTAATTTAGACTTTTTTTGTAACAGTAGTCTTTACTCTTACTTTAATGCCTCCTTGCTAAATACAGTTAAATTATAAATTATAATAAGTTAAAATTATTTTCTTTTAAGCAAGTATATGTTCAAAATGTAGTCTTGCAAGCCAGAGTGTATGTTGTATAAATCTGTCCACATATTTTTCTTTTTGTAACTTAATTTGCTTTGTCAAGGCCCAAAAGGAATACAAAACACAGAATAAACCCAAGTAATCAACATAACTTCTGCCGTGTTTTACATATAATCTAGTAGAGCAGATGAAATTTCTGCTACACTGATTTTTATGGTCCATAGAGGGCGGCGTTGCCCTGAGGCATGCTGGGAACTGTAGTCCTGTAGTGTTGTGAGTGAGCTCCAGCGGCCCCTCACAGCATGCTGATGAGTCAAGCCAATTAAACACGCGCAGCCCGGGGCGTCCTGCCCACTTAAACTACACCGCTCAGCTTTAACAACCAGCACCAATTCCACCCACTGCTTAATTGCCTTAAGTGGTTGAGCGCTGAGAAAGGGAGCTGATTTAGCGGCGGGGGGTCGTCACTTAATAACTCCTCATTTCCTTCATTTTACACAATTAGCATGAGTTATGTGCTCTATAAGGAGGCGACGTAAATGGCCGGCCTTTCATGAATGTCAGCACTATGCCGAAGAGCCTCGGCCAAGAATTTGACCCCTGTGTTTAATATATGACTTAGTGCGAGCTAATGATAATTACGGAGTACTTGATTATGCGTCAGAGTTTCCGACGTGCTTGTGATTTAACGTACAGTAAAGCAGCGTCTTTGTGCCTAATAAAGGATGTATTGTCACAGATGACCGGCCATCAATAACCCTCATTAAAGTGTCTGAGGGTGTTCGCGAGCGATTGTTATTGTGTTCCGATGGGAAACCTGCAACAGCTGGAATTTGTGAATCACAGCGCAGACAAAATAAACACGGAATAATTAAGCATGGTTTTAACATGCACCACTGTTGATATGAGTAAGCCGTGTAAACCTTCAAATAGACTGTTGTGCAGCAATCTACCCAAAACAGTCGTTTTCAACCGGTGACTCGGAGGTCTGTTGCACAAGAGTTGCAGATTGCATGGAAAAAACAAATGCTAGATGCAAATAATACAAAACAGCTAACCATAGTAAGCAAAAGACAGCAAAAGAAGGAAATGCTTTTTAACATCGAAGAAGATTTTGGTGAAAATTCATCTGTCATTTAATAGAAGTCAGACAAATTAGACAGCTACTAAGGTTGCTTGACACTGACAAACCCTCAAAAAACAAAACTTAGCAAGGTAAAGGTAAATTTATGATCCATATTATATTCTTCAAAATATACAAAAAATGGCCTAAAATATTTAGCTATTTTTGATTAGTTACTTATATTTCCTCATATGTGTTTTTGGGCTTGTTGATCTAAATATATTTAGACAGTTGAAGGTTTAAACAAAATATATTTTCACTTTGAAAAATATTTTCATAAAGCCAAACTCTTAGGTTGTATTCAAAATATTTTTCATCCAGAAAATACATATTTTTTGTGGTATTGTCAATCTACATATAAATGAATGAATTAAATAAATATAAACATGTTTATGTTAATGAAAAATATGACATTTTTTCAAAGTGAAAATACATTTCATTTTAACCATCAGATGTCAAAATATATTTCAAAATGTACTTCAAGGGGCAAGAAATTATATTTCCAATTTTAAAATACATTATATATATATATTTATTTATTTATTTATATATCAAATAAATCAAATGTAATATTGAAAAACACTGCAGTTAAAGATATAATTAACTATATTTCTGTCATGACAACTCTCGGAGAGATTGGCATGGTAATGTACATGACAATGTTAATGTATTTGGTCTTGGCGAAATATATCTGCTACACTGCTGCTGCTGCTGCGGCATACCGGCTCTATATCAGCATGGCTGTGATTAGGCCAGAGGAGGCAATCACAGCCACTGATAAAGAGCCGGTATCGCTCGAGTACGAGAGTGATATTGGGTTTATACAACAGTTCGACGGAGTGCCTAATAACGTATAAAGTTATGAAGTCACAGTCGCAAGATTTAAAATAACATTTTAGCAAAACCACTTGAGGACCATAACTGTACAACTCCAGCAATGAGTGAAGGGAGGAAGAGAGCTTCAAGACAGGGAAAATTATTCATACCCTATAGCCACCAACATTTATTAGCATGTGATCATCAGCTTCAATATGTTTGATAAGAACTTTCAAAGACGATTTTGCATTTTTGGACTGAATAAACGTGTTTTAGTGTACATTTCTCTGAGGCGCCAGAGGCGACTGTAAAACTGTAAAAAGATGGAAGTTTATTGCGGCGTCCAGCCCAAACAGCGCTATAGGGAAAACTTTTAACACCTTAATGGCTCATACAGAGCCCTATTGTCTTGCTCTCGCTTACATAATCACTGACATCATCAAGAAGAGACTATAACAGCGGTCTGAGCCTTTTCTCGCACACGTTCTCACTCATCCAATCGCTCATTCATTTGTTCACTCCCTGCTTTACTCAGCGACTCATGAACTGTTTGACTCAGTGTTTCTCAGAGAAGACAATCATTAGGGTTTTGGCTCTGGCTGAGGAGCAGGTATGAACATGTGAAAAAGGAAATGCAACAACACCCTCTAACATAAGCTTTATTACAGCTCCTTTTCAAACCCATAATGACAGGTGCGGTAAACATTGCAAAGCAGAGTAAATTATCATAGCAGACATAATGAGGGAGGGTGTGGTTGTTTATTTAGCTATTAGTGTATTTGATTATGAGACAATTAGTTTGAACTTGTTGCTGTACACCCTTCAAATTTATCACGTAGTTTCTGTCAGATTTCCTGAGTTATTGTTACTACTGTTAAACATAATTTAATACAGGAATCTTTTAAAATAATTTTTTTTATTTTTTTTTTATTACACTGGTACTGTAGCTAATGCCATGTTTTTAAAATTAAACTAGCAGAAACGACAGTCAGTTTGGTTGTGTGCAGTATATGCAAAGCCTAATTGTATATATTGTTTTTTTAAAGCTGCAGTCCGTAACTTTTTTTGGTTAAAAATGATCCGAAATCAATATTTGAGCAAGTACATAACCAGCCAGTGTTCGAAACTATCGCCTTACTTTAGCCCGATTCACAACGGTTAGCTTATAATAATGTTTTCTAATTTGAGTGGTAGGGGGTAGGTTTTCATGGGAAATTCGAGCATGCCGCTGCGTCATTAC
The DNA here is from genome assembly GCF_001515605.1 of Sinocyclocheilus anshuiensis. Lineage (NCBI taxonomy): Eukaryota > Metazoa > Chordata > Actinopteri > Cypriniformes > Cyprinidae > Sinocyclocheilus > Sinocyclocheilus anshuiensis. The sequence goes on along the minus strand of NW_015544295.1, from coordinate 556,116 downwards.
GTCACGTCTGTAAACATAAAGAAATTGTCCTGGCTACTAGGCTATTGCATGTGAGGATCCTGCAGGTGGCGGATCGTTTATAGCCTTTTCTCACAGCAGCCAGAATAATGAAATGTATCATTTTGATGGCAGATTGTAATCCAGAAAGGATTATGTGTTTATGAGACACATGTGAATGAAATTTAATTATATTCCAGTTTTTGCCTGGGATTACAAAGATTTGTATTTGAAAGAAAACCAGTTCGGTAAATATCCACACTGGTGCGGTAACTGACTGCCACACATACTCTTCAGAACATTAGATTCATCCGTGCTGGAGCCGAGCCGGAGCACAACCCACGCAAGCTAGATAATTCCGCACACAGCTGCAATTCCAGGTTTTCAAACAGAGATGGCGACAAAGAGGCAAAACTTACGGACTGCAGCTTTAATGTTTTTGAAAGACGCCTCTTATGCTCAACAAGGCTGCATTCATTTGATCAGAAATACAGTAAAAACAGTAATATTGTGACATATTATTACAATTTAAAATACCTGTTTTCTATTTTAATATCTTTTCAAATGTAATTTATTCCTGTGATCAAAGCTGAATTTTCAGCATCATAACTCTAGTCTTCAGTGTCACATGATTTTTCAGAAATCATTCTAACATGTATAATAATATGCAGTTTAAAAAGCAGTGGTAAATATTTAATTCAACGTTATCATATGGTATATGTATGATATCCCTTTAATAAAAAGAAGAGTGATTACTTGAATTGATAAATCAGTTTCAAACTGTTTTATGGAAACATAAATTTGCTAAAAAGAATCAGACTTCCCTTGTGAAAAAAAAATTAACTTTAGGATGCTTTTAAAAATAGTACTTATTACAGAAAGAATATACTTTCATAGAATATACTTAAGTGTGAACTGAATGTAATGTTTTTGGATGCTTAATTGCTTGTTATTTACAATTAAATTAAAAGGTATTGTAGTTTAAATTGATATTAACTGCAATTAGTTGCATACACCTAGGTATGACTTAAGTACATCTTTATGTAATTTCATAATTACTTTTATTGTCTTTGAAATATGATTCAAGTGTACTGCTGCTGAATATACTAACAAGCATTGTAAACTAATTTAAGTAAACTAAAGTATACTTTATTGTCATTTCTATTGAAACTTGTATGTCATGTATTTAAATATATTTATAATTACACACTTGTAATGATGAATTTGCAATTTAGTACATTTAAAATATATTAACTTTAAATGTAATATTGAAAAACAATACAGTTAATCAAGTAGGCCTACCTTAGTTGTTAGTCAACACATTCAAACAAGTGTACTTCTTTAAAGCACAACCAAAGATTATTAAAGCATACTCATTATTAAATCGTACTTTAAACCAAAGCTTATAATTTGGCTTTATTACAAGAAGTGAACTTAAGTGTACTTAAAAGTGCACTTAAGTGTGTTAAGGAACAGTCATGAAAGTATACTCTCTTTATATACACTAAAGTGGCCTTTTATTTCATCAATATTAAATTATATACATACAGACAGACACACATATTTATAAGATTTGAAGTACAAGCGTACACTCACAATTATATGCACTTCTCTTTCACAAGAATTCTCATTGATGCAATATCTAACTAAACACTCTATAGTATTTCTGCCGCTCAGCTCTTTGAGTGACAGGTCATCCAGAGAGCTCACTATTTAAAATTAAATGAAAATGTATTATAGTTTAAATAGATTTAGTTTATAACTAAACTCTATATAGCATTAGTATTTCTGCCTCTCAGCCTTTTGAGTGACAGGTCATCCATAGAGCTCAGTCCGTTAACTTCCTTAAGAAACAAAAGCGGGAAATCCTCCTCCACGCACACACACACACACACACACACACACACACAGAAACACACTTACACAAGCTGCAGCATAAAACAAAACACTCATTCATTACAGTAACGCAATTACACATGATCAAACATTTGCAGTCCACATGGGTGGTCACACCACTTGTAAAATTTGGGGAAGACGCACAGATTATGAGTATAACATTCACTGAACTGCAACTCTGTAATGTAATGAACTCCAGTGGGCCCGGCGCTCTGAACTATGGAATTACATTTCTGCCACAGAAATGTTGTGAGTGGTTATCAAGGCAGCCAATCAGAATTTAGCAGCCTCGGTCTCTGATTGGCTGGAATTATGGCACATTGTAACGCTTGGTTGTGTTGAGCACGCGAGCTGTTGGCATTGAGAGAGCACTGAGGGCAGGCATCAGGTGAGCAAGCTAGTGAAACGTTGCACGCGCAAAAGAGAAGGTCTGCACACATCCAAAAACTTATTTTAAATGCAAAATTGATTTTCGTGCGCTCTAAATACTTTCTTCTTTGCGAGACAAACATTTTCTCAACAAAACTCAGTTCGCGCGCGTGCAAAACGCACTTTTGTGCGCTCAAAATATGATCTTTCGCGCGCAGAATTTCGGCAGAAATGTAATTCCATACTGAACGAGCCCTGAAACTGTACTTCAGTGAAAGGCAGCGTTTATGTTGCACTCTGTATTCTGAAAGGGTTCTGCACTGTTCCTTTCATCAGAGGGAAGAGGGTGCTCTGTACAAAAACAAGCTTTATGTGTGGATAAAAGACATGACTGCCCTTTTGACTGTGCCCTTGAAATCCAGAACGGATGGAGAGAGACTTTTTGTGCTTTATTAGATATAGTCAACAAAAGAGGAAGATAGAGACAGAGAAAGATTTTACTCATTAAATCATCCACTGACAAAAGAGCAGATTTATAAGGCAACAAGAAAGCCAAATTCCTTTCCATTGCTGTTATAAATACATTTATGTATAGCTTTAGCTATAAGGTTATGTCGCATGAGAATTGACTCTTTGACCTGCGAGCATGTGTGTATAGTGCAGATATTTTATTTGTTTCTTACAAACATGCAGCTTTTCACTTCACAAGACATGATGGACTGGAGTGGTGTGGATTACTTGTGGATTATTGTGATGTTTTTATCAGCTGTTTGGACTCTCATTCTAACGGCACCCATTCACTGCAGAGCATCCATTGGTGAGCAAGTGATGTAGGAGACGTAATTTCTCCTAATCTGTTTTCCATTAAGAAACTCATCTACATTTTAGATGGCCTAATAGTGAAAAAAAAAATCTGCAAAATTTACATTTTTGGGTGAACTATTCCTTTAAACCAGACGTGTTGTTATTCAGAAAAGAAAAGCAAACATGTTGACAGTGTAACTGCTTCAACCTGCAAAGACTGATATAGACTAACACAATATGTTCTTTTTTGTTGGTTTAGTTATAGAGCACTAATTTTCCAGTGTGGTGAAAATAAAATGCTGTTTTAAAGAGATAGTTCACCCAAAAATGAAAATGTGATGTTTATCTGCTTACCCCCAGGGCATCCAAGATGTAGGTGACTTTGTTTCTTCAGTAGAACACAAACGGAGATTTTTAACACAAACCGTTGCAGTCTGTCAGTCATATAATGGAGGTGAATGGGAATCACGGCTTTGAGAGTCAAAAAAACATACACAAACAAAACCAAATTAAACCGGTCTGTTCGGTCTGTGCAAGAAACTGAACAGTATTTATATCGTTTTTTTACCTCTGATTCATGCAATGTCTGAACTGTTCGAACTGTCCTGAGCGGCGGTGCGTCCTCCAGAGCGCGTTCTCAACAGCAGGCACTGTGTTCTACTGAAGAAACAAAGTCACCTACATCTTGGATGCCCTGGGGGTAAGCAGATAAAGATCACATTTTCATTTTTGGGTGAACTATCCCTTTAAATTAGCCATTTGTATTAGTAGTTTTGTCATAGTTGTTTTTTAATAGCCATCATCTATTAGCCATTTTGTATTAGCTGTTTGCATTAGCAGTTATGTATTAGTCATTTTGTAGCGGTTTGTTAATAGCCTTTATATATATTTGCATTAGACATAATGTATATTAATTATACATTTGCATAAGCCAATTTGTATGAGCATGCTTTGTATGCTTTTTGTTTTTCATTAGCCATTATGTGTTATTAAGCTGTTTTTATTAGCCATAGCCATTACATATTAGGCGTTTTTTACATTAACAGATGTTTTTTTATTAGCTGTTTTGTTTTAGCAATTACATATTAGCTGTTTTGTATTGCTAGTTTGTTTTTATTAGACATTTTTATTAGAAGTAATGTATTAGCCCTTTTGTATTAACAGTTTTGTAGCTGTTTATTTATTAGCCTTTATGTATTATTGCATTAGCAATGATATTTTAGCTGGTTTGTATTGCTGGTTTGTTACTGCTTTTTATTAGCCATTAATGAACCATTTTGTGTGGGCTGGTTATGAAAATTAAGCATGGTTTTACTACAAAAACAAAACAAAACGTGGTTAATATAGTAAAACCATGCTAACCACAAATTAACCATAGTTTCGTTACACTAACCATAGTTTACCCTTAGTATTTGTAGTAAAACTGTTGTTATACAAATGATAATCAAAATCCACAACAACAACAACAAAAACTAAACATGGATACTTCACTTTTACAATAAACCACGGTGAATTTTCATAAGCGTGTATTTGCTTTTAGCCAATATATACTGGCCATTTTGTCTTTTTGTTTTTTATTAGCTATTATATATTAGCTGTTTTAATGTATAATTAGCTATATTTTGTTAGCCATTATGTATTAGCCATTTTTATTTAGACACTACATATTAGACATTATGTATTAACCAGTAGCCTACATAGGTGCTTTGTATTAAAAGTTTAGTAGCTGTTTTTTTATTAGCCATTGTGTATTGACTTTTTTGTATGAGCAATTACCTGGTTTGTATTATTAGTTTGTAACTGTTTTTATTAGCCATGTAGCTGTTTTGTAATGCGTATAATTTTTTTGTATTAGTTGTATTTTGTTATCCATTATGTATTAGCCGTTTGCTATTATGTTTTAGCCGCTATGTTAGACATTTGATCAGCTTTTTAGCTGTTTTTATTAGCCATTATGCATTAGCCATTATATTAGTCATTTTGTATTAGCTGTTTTATATTAGCTTTACTAGCCATTATATTTGTTTTGTAGCTGTGTTGTACTAGCCGTTGATATCAGCTGTTTAGTTTGCAAAAGTGTATTTTGATGTGTGTGTGTGTGTGTGTGTGTGTGTGTGTGTGTGTAAGAGAGGTCTTCTCATCCTGTCTCACAGTAAACAGTTGCTTTCCCATGAGCACCCTCGTGTTCCTGTTGTTGGCCAGGTTTGCGCACACTGGGAAACATCCCGCTCCCTATTGTCCCAAAGGCCAAAGGTCAGGGAGTTTTTCTAAAGCGTTCAATGAGTGAGGTGAGAGGTGGGATGCAAGTCATGATAAAGAGGTCTGTCCAGTCCCCCCATGAAAAAACAAAAACATATTAAATGTATTCTTTTTCTCTCACTCTTGTCTTTCCCTCTTTTCTTTCTCTTTCATTGATGATCAGATTCTGCTCTTTCAAGAGGACGGCAGGGTGGGCTTCTGGAGGAGCACAAAAAGAGGGGCTCCTCTGGCACAATAGCACAGCTCACCAATTCACCATCAACTTCCTGACTGGCCACAGTCAGTATTGAGCGCTTTCCCTCTCCTTGCGTGCCGGCTGGATGTCTTTATTATAACACACAGAGCACAGGGACGAACATCAGCTTTCCCACTGGGGAACATGAAGAGTAGCTTGACCTGTACAGAATGAATGAGAGAGGGATGTTCGCTCAGGGATGTTCTGTCAGAGGACAGCAAAACATTCATCTCTACACAATTCTTCAGCATTCTGACTGATTTTCAAATAGTTTGTCATATGACATTTTGTTATGAAACAGGGCATGTCTTTTCATACATGTAGAGGACAGCAGGACATACAGCATGTTAATCAGGCATTTAGGGGACGCACAACAAGTCAATAGGGAAAGAAATTATAGATCAATATTCCTATTAAATTGATATATTTTTATGAAAGTTATTACTCCCATTATTTTGCCTACAAGATACATGTCTTTTCATGTCTTTTTTTTTTTTTTTTAATTACTTAGTCCCGGTGTCCTCTACAAACGACAGCATAAAATATGAATTAAATATATATATATATTTTTTAAGAAATTTGATTATGCTCCAACCAATGCAATGACATAAAAAAAAACTACAAAATTCACAAAACTTTTTGTTTTATGGTTCTCAGGAGGATATTGTGAAGGTGAAACACAAACGGACTAACAAAATGATTTTAGTGAAATATAGTATTAACAGAAATTATTATTTTATCAAAAAAGAAAAAAACATGCAGGCGGGACTTGGTTCTGCTGGTTGTTGATTGGAACGCGAGCTTGCAGTCAATTATAAGAAAGTTTAAGCCCGGGTTATTATAGTTAATAAAAAACGAAAACTGAAATCAAAATCATTAAAAAAAGTTACATTACTTTTCTAAAATAAACTGTAACTTTAACATTAAAACATTGTTTTATTTCTGCTATTTGCAAGGCAACATTTCTCATTTTCTCTTAAAAAGCACACAACAAAATTACTAAAACCTTAAAATTGAAAAGAAAAACGAAAATATAAAAATGTTAGCAAAGAGAAGTCTGTCATTTCAATGATGATCAAGTGACTGTTTGATAAAAAATTACATAGGAAAAAAAGAAAAAGAAACATATGCTGAGATGAATGGTTCACAATAATATAATTAAGATGCATTTAGGGAAAAAAAAAAGATTGAATTTCTATTCCCATGCCAACTTGCCAAAAATGCTAAAATTGATCAAATATTCAAAACACTTTTGTAAAAGTATACTCATAGTAGTGTTGTTATTTCAGAAGACCAGGTTTTCACAAGGATGAATGTCAAAATATTTTTTAATTAATCTAAAGATGTTTGAATATTTGGTTTCATTTTGCATTCTCGAGCAAAATGTCAATTTTGTCAGTTAAAGTAGATGTGATTTTCTTTTTAATACATTTTCAACAAGGAACTTTTAGAAGTAACTACGCAATGTAATCCTACCATTTACTAAGACATCACAACTAACAAAACAGTAAAGAAAAGAACAAACAAACAGATTATTTTTCTTCAACTAAATGTTGAGTGACTCCATGTGTAGGCAAGCCCTGGCAATGTGCTTTCTCTATTGGCCTTTCAAAGCGTCTTCCATCATAGTCGAGAACAGACCAGATCATCATTTATTATCCCTGCCATGAATGTTGTCAATGTTGAAATATACCGCTGGAGTGTGTTCATCAATCTGTCTTAATCTTAAACACACACACACACACACACACACACACACACTCCAGTACAAATGTTATTAAACAGCATTTGTGAGCATCTTTTTGAGCATCGTACATTGTAAGTAAGTAAATAAATATTTGAATTATTAAACACAATGACTCGCACACATGTACAGTGGCACTGATTGTCAGGCAAATAATTCTTCAGCGGGACTGTAAACGGGAAACTGCTGGGACCTTTTGCTCTAGTTCCGACACTAGTGAGCATCTTTTTGAGCATCGTACATTGTAAGTAAGTAAATAAATATTTGAATTATTAAACACAATGACTCGCACACATGTACAGTGGCACTGATTGTCAGGCAAATAATTCTTCAGCGGGACTGTAAACGGGAAACTGCTGGGACCTTTTGCTCTAGTTCTGACACTAGTCAAAGCCATTGAGTGTGTGTGTGTGTGTGTGTGGGCCTCTCTCCTACTGTAGAGCATTAGTAAATGCCCGTGGAGTTTCACAGTGCTGCATAATGCAGTGCCACATTTACTAGAGAGAGAGAGAGAGAGACAGCAGCACTCGACGTGTGTCTGACCCTCAGCATTGGAAACTTTTTAAGAGCTCAGACAGGAACATGTTTATTCCCTGTTTTTGTTAGTCTCTACCTGTTTTCATGGATTTTGTCACTCAGAGCTTGATATTTCATAGCTCAGGACATATTTAGGCCAAAGTATTCATTTTGACTCAGATGTTTATTAATAAAATAAATAATATTAAAGTAGCTCTGCTGAGATCAGGTCATTTGGTCTTTGATTAAATGATTTTAGCAAATGGCTGCAATATAACAAAGAGTGAAAAATTGAAGGGGGTCTGAATACTTTCCGTACCCACTGTATAATGTTGAGCTTATTGAGATGTTTAAAAGACCAAAAGCACCACACCAAGTTTGAATACCGCTGCAACTTGCAAAATGAATAAAAAAATAACACAATTAGATAACTTGAGCATCATAAAGAGAGTCATCTGTTAGTGAACTGTTCAATTTTTGTTTTGTTTCATGACGTATAACGTGAATATAACGTAAAAGTATATAAATGGTTTCCTCACCATTGGTTAACTTACAATGGCACACATTCAGTTGACTCGAGTCTAACTTTTGTGTCGGTAGGTTATTAATTGACAGAGAATTTATTTTGGGGTATAATGAGCTTTCCCATTTTTTATTACTTTCATTATTTGTTGTTAGTTGTTGAGCAGACAGTTCGCTTTCATGATGCAGTTTATTTTAAAGTCCAATGCAAACACTACTGGTCAAACGTTTGGAGTCATTTCTGTTTTTAAGAAGTCTATTATGCTGCTATGAGTTGTGTGAGTAGATCGAAAAGACAGTAAAAGTGGCATTATTGTGAAATATTAAAATTTTAACTTTTTTTCTATTTTGATCAATTTTAAAGTCTGCGTGAACTGGAAGTTGCTGCTGACTTTATTTCAGTATGGTGACGTAACTGAAACTGAATATTAGGCTTGTTTGAGATGAGCAAAATCTGCGCAGAACCGATCACCGTGATCTCCGCGAGATGCATGCCGGTTAGAAAAGTGTCCAGCTTGCTCTGATGTCATGCTGACGTGTGCCAAAAAACTCTCACGACAGCGAGGCGGCTGTCATTTTGAGCAGGTGACCGCAGTTGCTCTCCACCGGCTGCGCTGATCAAAAGCATGATGGGAAACGACTGACTGACGACACAGCTTAAAGGTGGGGTAAGTGATTTCTGGTAGCCAATGCTGACATTTCCTTCAAATGATTTTCAACGGTCCCGTTGAAAATCGTGTTCAGTTTAGACAGACTTTAGCTGTTGCAGGCCTTCCGCTCCTTGAGTTCTCTCCAGCACTGGAAAGCTGATTAGATATTTACACTGGTCATACTTCTTGCCTTATCGTAAGCCTTCTTTTGTTCCGCAGACGTTTTCCTCTTTTGTTTTTTATCCGCCATCTCTACCTTTCTGTCGCTCGGCTCGGCTAATGTCCGTCCTGTGCACAGAACGCTCTCTCGTCCCCATCATGAGTAGACACGCCCCTTACTGCTGATTGGCTACAAGTTTGTTTTGGTACTTGGCCCAACTCAGTTTTCTAAAGCGTTTTTGAAAAAATACATACCCCACCTTTAATGCTCATTGGTTCAGACAACCGTTATGTTGCGTTCTCTTCTAAAATATTTTATTTTTTATCTGATTTCATGTGATTATTTATGTATTTAAATTATGCATGAATGTTTCCAAACACTATGACAGTGCCATCTCTGTGTGAGAGATATGTGATTGTTGTCATTTTTCTATAAAAATCTAAAATACATTTTTGTATTAAAGTAAAAATGGATGATAAATACACCTTTCCTATGGAATTAAATAGCAAGCACTTTGAGTGTCTTGTTCATTATATTTATTTTTATAGAAAGGCAACAGAACTGAAATTATCAACACAGCACATGAATGTGAATATCGCGATATCTGTCTTTGATCTCGTTCACTTCGAGAGGGCAGAACTGTCCGTCTTGACTGCGCTTATTTCACTCCTCCCCTCACTGCAACCGCCTGCTCTCGCCTTCATTTCAGGCAAGGCGAGGCGCATCTCAAACAGGAGTAGAGGGCTCCTCCTCTCATCTTTCGCTCGCAGCAAACTAACGGTTGGAGGGGCGTGGTTAAGCAAATTCTGCCCAAGCCGTCAAACTGACGTCATCGGAGAGGGAGATTTTGATTAAAGATTACAAAGACAAACAATTTTTTTTTTCAGAGGATTAACTTGCACGGATTAATTGTTCACCTTAAGACTATATGTGCATTAACAAAATTAATATTGTACATTTTGATTTCATGCGGACGTTAAATATATTTTTCTTGTTGTGCTGCTTACTGTTTTTGGAGAAAGTGTGATGCATTTTCAGGATTCTTTGATTAAGAAAGTTCAATGAACACCGTTTATTCAAATTAGAAATCTTTTATAACATAAATGTAATAACTGTATATATATAGAGAGAGAGAGAGAGAGGCCCCAAGCCGTCAAACTGACGTCATCGGAGAGGGAGATTTTGATTAAAGATTACAAAGACAAACAATTTTTTTTTTCAGAGGATTAACTTGCACGGATTAATTGTTCACCTTAAGACTATATGTGCATTAACAAAATTAATATTGTACATTTTGATTTCATGCGGACGTTAAATATATTTTTCTTGTTGTGCTGCTTACTGTTTTTGGAGAAAGTGTGATGCATTTTCAGGATTCTTTGATTAAGAAAGTTCAATGAACACCATTTATTCAAATTAGAAATCTTTTATAACATAAATGTAATAACTGTATATATATATAGAGAGAGAGAGAGAGAGAGGCCTATATAAATTGTAAGGGTGTGAGATATGAGGTTTTGATTACTTCTCAAGAAGTCTTCATACTTCAACAGATAAACATCTTTTCACTGCTCATTTCACAATTGACACAGGTCATTTGGTGCATTCTGTCAGACATTGCATGGAAATATGTAGAATATGTGGAAAGTTTTTGAGAGCTGATGACATTTTCATTTTGGGCTGAACGGTTTCTTTAAGTAAGTCTCAGTTTTATCTCCATTTCATCTGCGGTTTAGTAGAAACATCTTGTGTTTGTTTTTTCCTAGATGTTTTTTGTACTTTGTTGAGTATGTTTTAACATTGATTTTTTCAATTTACAATAGTACAAATCATCCAGTCCTACTTTCAAGCACCTGATGCTTCAGAAGCAGCACGTATCCCAGAATGCAGCAGACCTCCTGCAGGCGTGATCCCTGAGGATGGTGAGCGCTGCTCGCTTCAATATGGACATCCTCAAAGCCTCATTTATCTTTTTTATGGCAGAGGGCTGTTTGATTTCATTCTGCCATTCTGTAAGGCTTCCTGTAAGGCGTACCCTTGGACTGGATGTGCAGCGACTGATGCAACACGTGCCCTGATTTGTTAAGCTGTGTTTCTCAGGGTGAGAGTCTGTTCAGAGGCTGAGTGTGAGTATAGGACTATCAATCCAATGAAAAATATCATTAAATTAATGACATGACATGACCAATTTATAAATTAAATTAATTGTGATTAGTTTGCAAGATGGGACATGAATTGGTATTTTTGCATTAATGCATTTATTTGTAAATAATTAATCAGACCAAATGAACGTCTTAAATGGACAGTCCTAATAAGTACACAATCATTGCTTAATTTCAGAAGTTGTCAGATGTGAGAACACTTAAGTTGAAAAATCCCTGATTTCAAAATTAATGGCAGAAAATTAAAATACATTTATAAATAAAAAAAATAAAAAATAAAAACTTTCAGCTAGTTGCAAAGGCAACATTTTCATTTAAAATGAACTAAAAAGTACAAAAATAACTGAAACTAAATCTGAAATCAAATTTATTAAAAAATATACACATATTAAAAAAAAAATGTTTTTTATGACAAAACACTCAATAAAATGACTTAAATTTTAACTAAAATTAAAATGAAAAATATAAATATAAAAACCATTTTAAAACATTCATAAAAACTCAGTGACACCAAAAAATAATGACTGTGGAAAAGGTTTTATGTTCCACAGAAGAAAGAAAGTTGAAAGAAGGAAACAAATGTCATTTTTGGGTAAATATATTTTTAAAGTATTTCAATATTATGGCATCATGGCTCATGATAACTTGAATGAATTTAGTTTTTTTTTCTGCATATTATGGCGTAAACATAAAAAAACTGACAAATGGCAAAAAAAATAAGGTAATGGTATTATGTTGCATTATAAAACTACACTCTATTGTTAGTTTAAATAGTTATTTCTACGTGATTTAACACATTCAGAAATACTTTTGCTGGTATAAATCCATGTATTTAGGCAGAATTAGTGACTTTAATAAAACCAGTTAATTTCGATACCCCTGTTTTTGGTTTTCAATTTTATTTTATTTTATTTTTGCCTAACAAGTTTTCTCAACAAAATTAATATTAAAATAACTTTTTTTTTCAGTGCTAGGTTCATGGCAATGCTATCAAATGAGAGTTCTCACTCTATCAGTGTTGGACTTTCTCTTTTTCACTGCATATTTCCAAGAAGGACGCAGAGAATTCCAAGCTGTTCGTTGTCTAGGATGTAGCACAAACCTCCACTACACATCTAAAAGACACACAAGTCACCTTCATCATCAGACCATCAGAAACCACAGCCTCAGAGCTCACAGGAGAAGCGAGCATGAGGGGATGTGTATGGCGAGGCCTCAGAGATCTCAGTGTGTGTGCTGGTTTCATATGGCCGCTGGAGCACAATGAGAGCCACTAGAGTTTCGCTCTAAAATCTGGCCGGAGGCTTAACGTATCACCTAATCTGGCACCGCTAGCACGGGATGGTAATTGCGCTGCGTGTTTGTGTGGGTTGGAGGACAGCTGGAAGTGGTTTGGTGTGCGGCACAGAGTTTGTTTTCAGATCAGCTCTGAGGAAAAAGATCTGGCTGTTATGCAAGCGTCGCTTCTACGCTTTGCTGACGGTGATGGATATTTCATAAGTCGCCGAGACAGAACGTGTCTGTTTGCGTGAGTCTTTAGCTCAGCTTAGGCTCAATTATCACTCCATTAAAGGGATAGTTCACCCAAAAATGAAAATTTCACATTTTCATTTTTGGGTGAACTATCCCTTTAAGTCATCTGTCTCCGAAATCACGGTGTCTTTAGTCTGGAGCTGACACGAGCGCGTCCAAAACCTTCTTGCGACATCTGTCCAGCTCCTCAAAAAAACACAAACGGTGGCGAGGGGTCAGTTCCTCCAGCGCTGTGGATGGAGCGGCTGATTTTCTCCTGGTTTTATGAGCACATAAATCTGACTGGTGCCAAAGAACAGAAAAACAGGGGATTAAAATTCCCCTTTGGCCATGTTCTGGGGTCCAGCTGCACTAGGCTGTTTGTTTAACACAGCTGCACCGAGAGACAGACAGACAGAGAGATTAGAGAGATCAGAATTATGATTGCGCTGCTGCAGACTGACTGAACTACGAAATAAAGAAGAAGAGCTGATGGAAAAATCCTTTGTTTGACTTTCTGGAGGCACCTGAACAGAACTCATGTCTCATGCTGTTAGTGATGCTGTGAGAATCAAGAATACTCTCATTAGGATTTTTTTTGGAACGTTCAGCTGTTTTAATGTTAAAATGTAAAGTCTTTTTTTCTCTGTTCAATGGCATATTTCCATTTTGCATCACATCGTAGACTTACGCTGTGTGGCAATTTGTATATATCCATCATAAATAATAATAATTAGAGTCAAAATAGTATATCAAAGGTGCTGAGGATATTTTTTAATGGATTATTGAATTGTGCATCTTTTGAATTTTTTTGGATGATATTGCCCATAATCCTTGGCACATCAGAATAGGAGGATGGTTTTCTTTCGACATGAAGTAATTATGAAATGTAATTTTTGAAGTTTTATTCATCACTTTAGCTAAATGCTAATGTCTACATGTAAACAAAATGAGCTATGGTGCCCAGATGCAATTTATGATGTAATTTATATGCCACATTAAAAAATAAAAAAAAATAAAAAATCACTTGATCAGCTTGTTTTGAAGTATAAAAATAACTTTTTAGTACAAAAAAATCTTATAATTAGATCTAAAAATTACATTTACGTTATAATAATATACATAACAAGAAAATTATGATTCTATTTTATATTATAAATCTTTATATCATTAAAAAAAAAAAAAAAAAAAATATATATATATATATATATATACATTTATAATTCATTCTTTTATTTTATTTATTAGTATTATATATA